>NW_013665903.1:623509-625832 GCF_000517525.1 Limulus polyphemus
GTATAGTAGAGGTACTAATGATAAAAGAACACAATATGGTGTATAGTAGAGGTACTAATGATAAAAGAACACAATATGGTGTATAGTAGAGGTACTAATGATAAAATAACACAATATGGTGTATAGTAGAGGTACTAATGATAAAAGAACACAATATCGTGTATAGTAGAGGTACTAATGATAAAAAACACAATATCGTGTATAGTAGAGGTCTTACAGAATGAATATGTTTTTCACTACTTGACAAAGAAAGACACAAGAAGAAGAGAAAAAGGTTAAATAATTAAATAAAGCAGCTTATCTATTGATTTACCAGGTACTCTATAATTCTTAAATCGGCTCTTCTTTGTAGTGGGTCTGAGAACGAATCAGTAGCGTTCGTATCTAGTAATATACCAAAATTCAAACGAAGTACGGAGTGCTTCCTGTAAATGACAGCGATGATTTACACGTAGGACGTGCGAAGATGGATTACAAGGTTTGATCAGATTTCATTTTTAGCAGAACGCGAGAGTCATTTGCCCTACTGTAAGTTTATCGGTGTTATATGAACATTAGTTTTGGTGTAAACAGTGTTGATGGAATGCGTGAACACAATTTGAATAAGTCGTCATATCTTATTCATACAAGGTCCAATACATATCTTATTTTATAAGTGGTTAATAATAGTACTCCGCATTTGTTGTACAGTGTAACGTATATTGCATGTATTAATTAACTCTGTACTTCAGTTATAAAAGTACGATCTGAAAATATTATGTGATAAGTTGTTGTTGTTGTTTTTTTATTTTGGAGGTGAGACATTGAAACAAAGCTCACATAACAAATATTTTAATATAAGCTTTGCTAACCTCAAAATCATGTGTGGTCGTAATCAATGTTACATTTTTGTTACGTCATATGTCAGATATAGATTAGATTCATCGCGTAGGTGGACCTTGGCTTTAGCGTGTAGCGCGGCCTTGGGCAGTAAGTACCGCCACTCTTGGCGCGTCTTGAGACTCAGTTCATGGCGTCTGGAAGTACATGGGCTGTTGGTTACAACTTGCCTGCTTATTTCAGAACGGGTTATTCGCGTTCTTTGTTTCAGATATACGTAAATATTACTATTTTAGAATGGTGGCTTCAATCACATTTTCTGGATAATGAATTACTTCTTTAAAAAAAAAGGAAAGAAAACTCGTAGTATGAACTTCCATGACATGTTTGGGATTAATGTTACGTATATCGGAACAGAGAGTTAAACTGTAAACACAAAAATAAGAACATGTACATGCCAGCTTGTATTTGGAACTTAGTTAACATTATATAAATAATTATATATGCATTTAATTTTCTAATTCATATTTTTTTTTTACCTACGAACATATTACATCTATCGGGATTTTTTTAAGTACCAAAAATAACAACCGTATAGTGTGAAGTAGTTTGTTTAAGAAGACAACTCATTTTGGATATCACACACAAGTACTGAGATTGTATGAGAACGAATTAGTGGCTCTTTGTCTTCGAAACTGAGAAAGTTATAAACTGCCAGGCTTTTTTGAAAGATGAGATCGCTTGATATTTCCACACCCATGAACTCTCCATTTACTCATCGAAAGAACAACACGTGTAAAAAAAAACACCAACATATAACCTGTTTTCCTTAATAAAAGTATCGTAAAACCAATCATAAAAATTAGGAAAAGTCAAAAGTTACTTACTTTTTGCTTTCATTTTCAAAAAAAACACTATACGCATGTAGTTAAGCTTAGAAATGAAAGGAAGAAAAACTGGTATGTAATCATAGTATGTTTATTTGCGACCGACTCTAACAAATTTGGTACAACTATTTTAATATATATATTTCACTATACGTCACACAATCAGACATTTATGAATTCTAGCAGGTTATATGTGTAACATAGGATCAAAAATATAAAGTAGCTTTACTGTTAAATAACTATAAACAATTATACTAAAGTTCAAGTTGTACTAGTCCTGCAATATGAATAGTAAGCTCCTGTTCCTAATAAATGAAGTTCTCGTTGTGGCTGTAAAACCAACAATGTTCCCTAATAAATGAAGTTCTCGTTGTGGCTGTATTTAGGAGCCAACATAGTTCCCTAAGAAATGAAGTTCTCGTTGTGGCTGTATTGAGGAATCAACATAGTTCCCTAAGTAATGAAGTTCTCGTTGTGGCTGTATTGAGGAACCAACATAGTTCCCTAAGAAATGAAGTTCTCGTTGTGGCTGTATTGAGGAACCAACATAGTTCCCTAAGAAATGAAGTTCTCGTTGTGGCTGTATTGAGGAATCGACATAGTTCCCTAAGAAATGA
>NW_013665903.1:626536-653997 GCF_000517525.1 Limulus polyphemus
AACATAGTTCCCTAATAAATGAAGTTCTCGTTGTGGCTGTATTGAAGAATCGACATAGCTCCTTAATAAATGAAGTTCTCGTTGTGGCTGTATTGAAGAATCAATATAGCTCCTTAATAAATGAAGTTCTCGTTGTGGCTCTGTTGAGGGATGAACATAGCTCAGTAATAAATGAAGTTCTTGTTGTGGCTATATTGAGGGATGAACATAGCTCCCTAATAAATGAAGTTCTCGTTGTGGCTTTATTGAGGAATCAACATAGCTCGTACTTCGAAATGAGTGAAATATTAATACACTGAGATCAGCGTAAAGTAAATGTTGCACGATTTCTAACCTAGCGAAAATATAATCATTCCACGAAACAATATAATCTAGGACAAATGAAATAATTCTCAATCCTGTTAATCTTTTTTTCTCTCTCTTTTTTAGAAAGCTTTACATATACTCATACTAAAGAGTTCGCTGCAAATCACCTTCACATTAATAAGCACAATTAGAAAAAATCGCATTTGTATGTGTAAGTAGAAAAGTTTTAGAAAAGATGAAGGCAGTGTTGGAGTTATTTGCAAAGATTTATGTATATAATTCAAGAATACTTTTAATAGAATATATTTTTTCAAAACCGTGAATGTTAATATTATTGACTAAGGTCAATTACCTAGAGGGCTTTGGATTAATAATGATCATACAAGTGTATCCGCCAAAAATAAATTACTTGTGCGTGTTTAATCTTCTAGGATTTTTTGCCGTAAGTGCTCTGCTAACATCGCTAACATCAAAAAGGCAAAGTTTCTAGAACCTTTTATCACGGTGTAAGTAATATACATAGGAGAGTAAGCAAGTCTTGCTGGTGCTGACAGGTTTCAAAACAAAACACAATATCTCGATATCAACATCATTAATCAAACGTTCAAGTTCAAAGTTTTCAATAGAACGGGCACTTTAAATTTGAACTTATAAAATTTTCATTTCCAAACACGAATGTTCCAGATACGTTATGTTACAATGTTTATTACTCACAGCTTATTAGATACAATATAATTTGTTCAACAATACAAGACTTCTTGGATAGAGCTTGTAAAACCACTCTCATTTATATCACAGACGAAATTCCTCCTATAGCTTTTTAAACTCCAATTTTATTCACTTCTGTGGGAAACGCAACATTGTTCTTTCTACTGATTATGGGTTGAAAAGTTTTACAGAATATAACGATCTTTTAAAATATTTCACGTCTACTCGTGAATTGTTTTGGAAATTATTTAGGGCAAAAATAAACCGCTTTGGTGTATTGATCACCTTTGGTTTTACCTCCCGTTAGTATAAGTTCTTGTTACGTGTAGTTAATGCTAGCTATATAACAGTTTCATACATAATATTACATTACGCTATTAGTTGTTACATTAGCTTTTGATAAGTATTTTCTTTGACACTTTTAAGATTGTTGTAATTTCCCTTTCTAAGTCTTATTATTATTATTGTTGGACCTTTTAGAGGTTTATCGTATCTACATTCCGGCTTTTCAAAAGACTCCTGTTGTCTGCTCTATGTGTCACTTAAAGTGGAGCAGTTGTATTTGAAATATCTCATAGTATATTTAACACATTGTTTTCTTTGCATTACATTTAACGTTATTATTTTTATTTTTACAAAACCAATATTCTAACTGTTTATTGTACAATTTAGATATTACTTTGATTAATTATTCATTATTTTTGTATCTTCACAAACATTAGTTTTTGGATGAACTCTTGGTACTGTCCTCTTACTTGACTCCACACCTAAACAGTAAAGTGTGTCGTAGTAATTTATCTCAGATGCCACACTCCTCTAAAGTTACACCCTCGAAGCTGTTTAATGGGTTTACAGTGGTCACAAGATATTTCCATTCGGAATGGACAACACAAGACGTTTATAGGGAGGATTGTGTAAAGTTTTGTTCATACGTGGTTATATTGATGTATAACAACAAAACAATCAAACAACGAACATTAAGTCTGCGAAAGTACTTGAAGCCAATAGATAGTGTTTATGTATTCCATAAGTAAGATATACGGTAGTATTTCTTTATTGTTACTTTCATTAACATATTGGATAGAGTTTTTAATGTATCTAATTTCATTTTTGTTAGTATCCTTTTATTATAGACATTGTTTTGCATTGTTAGCCTAATGTGTGTATTCAGGACTAACCTAAATATCCTAACCTGGCCGAGCCTCGTGAGATATTATTGAGATTATGGTCGAAAATATCATTAAAAGTGAGGGGACCCAACTGATGGAACAAAGCATTATAATTTTTATAAGTAAGAATGTAAAGAAAAGTATATTTATTTAGATATACTCATTACAAGGTTGATTTTTAGTTTCACTCTAAATGGGTAACTTGTTGTGATCGGAAGTTAATATTTTATTCCTATTCTCTATTTTACAAAGTTCACTGTTTGTTTGTTTTTTTTAGTTACTTTGGATCTCAATAAAAACATTCTAAAGAATAAATCAATGAAATAATGTATTTTAGGCAATAAATCTTCCATGGTTATATTTTAAAAGTTATACTAGAACGAGTCTCATTATAAAAGTGGACAGATTTAATGTTACACCAGTATATATTATTACTAATGTCCCATAAAACAATTAATTTGCAATTAATCGCAAGTTTAATAAAACACAAAACGTTTGCTGTGCTGATAAATTCAATAAGCAAATCGTACTGAATACCCCGGTTTATTTGTTTTGAATTTCACACTAAGCTACACGAGGGCTATCAGTGCTAGCCGTCCCTAATTTAGCAGTGTAAGACTAGGGGGAAGGTAGCTAGTCATCACCACCTACCGCCAACTCTTGGGCTACTCTTTTACCAACGAATAGTGGGATTGACCGTCACCTTATAACGCCCCCACGGCTGAAAGGGCGAGCATGTTTGATGGGACGGGGATTCGAACCCGTGACCCTCAGATTACGAGTCGAGCATGCCGGGCCTCTGACGTTCTGAATGTAACAATAATTTACAGTTGGAAACAACGCCCACAAAGCCATCGTAATTACGCGTTCCGTTTTTTTTATTTTATATATATATATTTGCACAACGTGAATACAGTCTGTCCAGAAAGTACCACAATGTGAATACAAACTATCCGGAGACCTTTTGGCTCATTATGTGAATGGTGAAGATAATCTGCCCGGAAAGGCCCACAACGTGAATAAGATTATCCGGATACCTTCTGGTTGATTATGTGAATGGTGAAGATAATCTGTCCGGAACGTCCCACAAGGTGAATAAGATTATCCGGATACCTTCTGGTTGATTATGTAAGTGATACATGAATATTTTTAGGTCATACACTCTTCTTGTGCTAACATGGATGTCAGTAGCACTTTTCGTTACGCATAGATAAAATATTCCCATTTAGCTTAACTTGATCAATTATAATCCGTTTTCATAAATTCCAAGTGTTTCGTGTGTATATCATATATTCGGATATATTACGACGAAAAGTTTCTTCATTGTTTTGAAGAACAACCCAGCATTGAAATAACAGTACCCATTTTATCGTATTTCACAGCCCAGAAGTAGCTGACAAGCAGAAAGGCTAAAATGTTTTATTTGATTATATACTTAACAGTTTACAGAGAAAACATTTTTTTTACAGTTGCCCAACCCACACGTCCACGTAATCTATTTCAGTTGTAGAGTCTGTTATGGGTCGTAAAAATATATTATGTCCCAATAGGATACTGAATGCTATCCACACCAAACTGGCCTCTTTCTAATTGCTCCGGTGAGAAAATAGACCAGAAGATTGACGAAGAATCTAAAATCGAAAAGAAAGGTGCTTAGTGTTAGAGGGGAAAGAGGTATTTACACCCCACCTCACTAGGCTCCAGCCAACCATTGTGACTCCTTCAATGACGGTATTGATCAATATGGACGTTATTGATCGCCGTAATGGCGACCTTCAATTGTACCAGACGGAAACAAACTGTATGCACATACGTAGTCATAGTATTGCATGTATGTGTGTTTATTCTATTGGTGCGTAAGAACAGCGCGTGCTGATTATACGGCCACGAACTTAAGCCATCTTAGATATTACGTCTATCAATTGATTTAGTAGAAACATCAGTGTCAACAATGATACCAAATTATATAAATATCTTTTAACATTTCTTTTGATCTTTTGAAAAATTATAAATAAATTGAGTTATTGTAATTGCTTTGAATAAACCAACTATTTTCTGTTTATGACTTACTTTTAGCCATCTCTGTGTATATTGTTTATAGCGGTTGATAAAATATCTTACTAAACAAAATCCATAAAAAATTATTTTTAAAAACATTATTATAAATATTTAATATAAGCAGTATTACAATTTTCATGTATGCTATCCAAACCCACGATTATTATATGTATATAAGCCATGTGTTGATCAAACTGTAAAAAGCAGTCGATCTTAACGTTTGAATCCAAAAATAAACTGTAATTTTAATAATAAGTTTAATTAGAAGTTACCTTTTTGTTAATATACACGAAGATGGTACGTGTCAAAATGTAGCATCCACAATGATGTACCTGATTGATTAAAACAACACCTCTGATACTTGATAATTAGGGCTAACCTCTATACATATACTGTTTGCATTACTGTTATTTTTTGACGCAAGTAAAATATTTGAAAACAAGTTATAAGACGTTGTTAAGATTATATTTTTAACTTTTATATTAATACTGTTGCATTTACACTCTCTACCTGAATATGTTTAGAAAATGATATAAATTGCTGTCATGGGACATAACTGTCATGTAGAGGAAGAAATAATTACAAAATTAACTTTAATAGCTATATTTATTAGTATATTAGTGATGACTAAGTCAGTAATAGCGAGTATCGTTCGACTGACTATGGGGGTCATACCCCTCCAAGAATAATGGAAATGCCCTTTGACCCACGTAGAAAGCCTTGATATATTTTATTAATTACTTATTTCCAGGTGCAGTCGCATCTAACCTACTTAAAGTTAGGTTGCCGTTAATTTTCGGATAAACGCAAGATTCACATTGAACATTGAGCCTCTCAAAGAGAAAGACTTCACTGTTTGTAACATAAGTTCATACCAGATTGTCAATCAGGTTATGTATATTGTTCAAAAATCAACATTGGTTAGTTATCAAGTATTAATGATAAGTAGAACTATTTGGTGAGCAATAGATCAAACTTAACATTCCACAATTTTCTTTGAGTTGTCATCTTACCAGAGTTAAACTAAGAGCTTCTTTCTCATTGTGTAAACTCTGAATTTTCCAGCTTTCTTTATCTTTTTCTTCTTTTTTTTCATCATCAAAAGAAAGGACAATTCAGAAGTGATACTGGACCGTATTCGCAATATTTAGTATCCAGGCGATATGGTTTAATTCTCATCTTCATATGCACAATGGAAGAAGAAGAAGAAGAGAAAAAAATTGGCTCTATCAATTGATCATTTATTAATACCACTCCAGAAGGTGGAACTTCATAGGTAGTAGAAGTAGTTGGTTCTGGCACGTAATATAGGTTTTGTATGTGAACTTACCGGTTTGTTCGATCGACGGCAAATGTCAATAGAGAAAAAATCAAGTTTACTTATGTTGTAATGTTTATGATACCGTTTTCTTCCTATAGAACCACCCCGAGTTGAGAGTTAGCAGATAACATCAACTAGAACACACAGCCACATCATAGTTGTGTTTGTTTGTTATATATCTTATCTATTCTCTCCTGCTCTGATAATACGGTTGAAGAATGTAGCATAATTACATTAGAGTACGGATGAAGGTGATGATAAAAAGGGGCCTCTGGTGGGAGCTGGTATGTTTTATTACTGAAAGAAAAACAAACTCAAGTAACCTCATGAGCTTGAGACTTTTCTTGTGTAGGTTGAAATGTGTATAAGTATTGCAGCGAGTAAAATTATTTATTGTATTATTACAAAAAACTACTTGAACAGAGCTTGAGAAGACAAACAATCTCAAGCAATGTTGTGAGCTTGAGACTTTTCTTGTGTAGATTGAAATATGTATGTGTATTAAAGTGACGTAAAACTCTAAAGTATTTCCATAAAAAACAATTGAACAGAGCTAGCAATTGTGCATGATTTTCCTTAGTTTATTTTACGGTTTTATAAAACTCTTTGAAAATAGAAAAATAAATGCATTTATTAATTCCTTTTCAGTGTTGTAATAACAGAAAGAAAACACAACATTTGGAATAAGAGATGTTTCAGAATTTAATATAAAGTATCTCGTTAAGGACGTATAGTTCGTTTAACCTTCTCAATCCTCTGTTTACTTCAGTTTTGAACCGTTTTTCTTGATAAGTCGTTATCTTATGTTCTGACAACAAAGAAGAGAAGTACCACTGTTCTGTATTTCCAAAAACCCTCTTTCCTGACACCTACCATAATTGGTTATAGCGAAGTCATATCAATGAAGACGAAGTGCGTTGGTTCTACTTCAGCAACACCAAACGTATGATTGTTGGATATTGTTACCTACGTCACCGAAGATGTTTTCACCCCTGTGTGTCTGTTTGTGTTTCTCAGCAAGAATTCTCGAAAACGGCTAAATTAATTTGGACGAAAGTTGGTATACATTTGGACTATGACTCAACTTAGAAGTGACTAGGTTTCTGAGGGTCAAGGTCACGAAAATAAAAAACTCCCCATCTGTTAACACGGGGACCGATTTTTCACACTAATTTTACTCTATAACTCAGTAAAAAATGATCGTATTATAATGAAAAGTGGTGGACGTTTGTAGAATATTATTACTCGTTGTCCTGCCAAAAAGTTTCGTATTTTTTGAGGGCCGAGTCGTGGCGGAGGTATGAGATCTACTGAGTGCCTCTCTAGTTTCGAACTTGTGTTACTTGTTGTTCTCCCTTTGAACAAGGACGTCTGAGAGTAGAAAAGCGTATGGTTAGAATACAACAAGATAACATTGTGGAGAAAAACAAATTACAAAAATAACAAGAACATATTGTAAGAATGCAATTCAACAAGAACACTTTGCTATGATATACCCATTATTAACAAACTGTCAGGTAAACCCCAATACGAACTATTTTCCAAGATAAAAAACCAACAATATAATATTGTAATGATAAATCCCAACCTAAGCATATGTTTAGAATAAAACTCAAAACGAACATATTGTCAAGATATGCCCCTCCAAAATAATATCGTGATGATAAAAACCTCTAACCATCGACCGTATTGTCGGAATAAAACTCAATAAGAGCATTTTCTAAGATAAAGTCCAACCAAAACATAGGGAGAAAACTCAGTTAGAATGTTTTGTTAGGATACAAACTAACGACCATGAAAACACATTAATAGTATGATATGGGAATAAAACTCAATAAGAACATTTTCTAAGATAAAGTCCAACCAAAACATAGGGAGAAAACTCAGTTAGAATGTTTTGTTAGGATACAAACTAACGACCATGAAAACACATTAATAGTATAATATGGGAATAAAACTCAATCAGAACATTTTTCAAAAACTATCCATAATGAGTGCGATGTTAAAAAGATTCAATTTTTTAACGTTTAATACAATTTGTATATTAGTATTCTACACAAGACACTAACAATTAGTAACACTAGCCTGTTATAATGATTCACATTATCATTATTATTATATTCGTCTTATTATGACGAAACAATTGTGTATGTTTGTAATTATATTACTCAATCGTATTTACTAATAAGCTGCTGCTATTTGTGGTTTCCGCAAGTTATTTCTAACCCTTTCAGCTCAATGTGGCGTGTACTATTTCTACCCCTATCCCTCACTCTAATTGGACATAATTCAAGGTCGTTGTTATATTATGTTGGTTGTAAGGCTAGTCATAACAAGGGCGTTCTTCATTCCTCCAAATAAATATCTGTTTAAATTTTGATTAGCTTCCATGATTGCTGTATTTGGCATCCTTCCAAGTGCGGAAGTCTGTAAACAAGATCTTATTTGTATTCTGTAATATCAGTAGATGTAGTAATACGCGTATTTTGCAACGATTAAGCACGTTATGTGTCTCAAAGTAGTGCGGAAAATACTTTTAATGTTTCTACCTTTTCCATAATTGTGTTGTAATTATAAAGAATCTGTCCGTATAATAATGGTTGGCAATAAATATGCTGTAGATACGCTGGGCAATTTAATATACATGCATTTTGAAACACAAAATGTTGTATTCACACAGAACAGAACAACGTAAAAAGTAATGCTTGGTGGTACAAGTGAAATCAATTTATTGTCAATGAAAGTGTCTTTGAAAGTGTTGGAATATTTACGTTTAATTGGTTTCACGAAGAAGTGGGTGTATGATGAGGTGTTTAGTGCCAAAAAAAAGTCATTTGTCACGAATCTATGGAGCCAAACACTTAAAACATGTATTTGACTAAACCAAATTTTTATCACATTTTCCATCACTTACAGCCATTTTTTAACTTTTTTGAATTTTCGTATATATATATATATATCAACTCTATACACGAATCAAAGTTACCATATCTAGAGGTGTCTGAAATTCAAATAAAAAGTTGTTGCGTCAGCGAGGTCACGTGACTATTATCACGCCAACCGTTTTCTAGAACTATCCTGTTCCTTCGGGAGTGCTCTAGCATTTGCTAGATTAGGGGTGGTCTGGTATATATAAGATGGTCACGGCGTGACGTGAAGGTGTGTAGGTAGTGAGTAATTGAACTGCAGTCAGAAAGTATTGTTGAAGTTAACGTTCGTTGTTATAGCGTTTCTTATAGAGCGACTGTTGAAAATAAGTGTATCGGTAAAGTTATATTCAGAAAGAATAAACCAGTTTTATTAAGAAAGGACTTGTGTCGCTAAAGTTTCGTCGGAACGAAGTTACGGAAAATCAACTAACGACTGGAGGCGTAACAGAGTATTATCGGCTGACACCTTTTCGCTGTGTATATTCTTTTATTTTATTTCTGAGTTTCCCTTAGCCTCAAATAAGATTTTTGCTTTATCATTGCACGTTCTCTGAATAATATTTAAAACCTAACCGTTTTGACTATATTTTTTACCATTTAATTATTATTATAAATTAGACGTAGTATTATAATGATAAAAGTCTTTTAAGAGTTATCATTTTAAAGTAATCGAGCTCAAAAGCCTACTTAACGTTTTCCTTGACAACTAACTAACATTTATCAAATATCCTTGAATACATATACACACACTGGTGAAGACAACTAACATCGAGAAAGATATAAAATCACCTGCTCTAGCCATCAGTCAATATATAATTACATTTAAAAATAACTTCCGAATTTATTTTGTTCGTCAGTACAATACTTTGGTTTTTGTTTATTGTTACTCAATAGCACAAAATAGTCAGGCTGAACTCAGTCAAACGTGTTTATGTTTACACAGTCCTTCGTGTCAGTATTGTAAACCACTAGTTTCGATGGATAGTATTTCATAAGAAAATGAATCTTTATCGTTTAGAGCTACAAAAACGATTCATTAGAGTTACAAAAAAAAGACTCGGTTTTAAAATTATATGATGAACAGAAAGAAAGAAAGCAAAATACGATATTGGATAATGTGTTGCTAAATGTGATACAACTGGTGGAATAAGGATTATATCTGTATAAGGTATTTAGTTTAATCTGCATCTTAATTATAGCTAATTAATTTTCTTTGACATAAACAGTGAACACGTTTCTATACATAAGTCAGTACCACGTGTTCGATGTATACATTATAGGTACTCAACACTTCACAGAACTGGGGTTCAGTCATAACGGCTCAATATGGCTAGGGTTGAATCTAAACGAAATCGATTGAAAGCTGTGCAGGAACTTTCGAACGCATAAAATAAAATCCCAGATCCGAATAACAGTTCGTAGTCGCACGAAGCGACGAGCTTGAATTTGTGTCTATTCTTTCTTATCTGCTTTTGTGAATATTTCCAAATAATGTAACGTGTTCAAATTGAATTCACGTCTTGCATAAAACTTGAATGTTACACCACTTATTTTTTGTTGTTCTTAAATGACACTGATAGATATAATTATACAAACAGAGACCTCTATTGGTAACTTAAATCAAAGAGAAATTTCCTAAAGCATCTATAAAAGTGACCAATTAAATCAGTGTTATGCGTTTCCTAGGTTTTTACTACTGTGAAAAATAACTTTTAAAATCTCTTAGGCCTGGCATTGCCTGGTGGTTAGGGCGCTAGACTTGCAAGCTGAGCTTCGACATATCAAAACCCGTCACCGAACATGATCGCCCTTCAGTCATACGGGAATTATAATGTGACTGTTAATCCTACTATTCGTTGTAAAAGAGTAGCCCAAATGTTGGGAGTGGGCGGTGTAGACAAGTTGTCTTCCCACTAGTCTATAACTTCAAACTTAGGGATGGCTAGGGCAGATAGTCCTCGAGTAGCTTTGCGCGAAATTCAAAACAAACAAACAAAAAGAATCACTTAGTTTTACCTCAAATTGAAGACGAAATAGATGGCACTGTAAAATGAACAGCTTTTAACGATTTTTTTTCAAATTAGGATTTTTGGTGGATATTTATCTTAATCTACACTAGTCATATAAACTAAGATATTCAGGTATTTTATATCATGTCTCAACTAGTAACAAATAGTTATAGTTCTGTAAATAACAAAGACAGAATTTTGTGAGAGAATGAAAAATAACTATCCAACAGCGCTCATCGTTTGACGGAAAAGTGGGAAATGATCGTCACTCTTACAGTTCTCCCGTTTGGCTAGCGGTAAAAATATGGACTTAGTGGTGGACAGAGTGCAGATAGTCCAATGTGTAGCTTTGTTCTAAGAAAACAACAACGCTCTTACAGCGCACCAGCAACCCCAAAGTGCAAAGTGCGGTTTTGTGACGATGAGTCGCGAACCATAAATCCTCTTACTTATTCCAACCATTAGGCCATAATTAGAATTACTGTAGTCAACTGAATATTTGAACTGAACTTTATACCGAATCCTCTTTTATGTAAGTAAATAAAACCATTCTAGAAGTTATTCTGCGAGAAACGTTCAGATTTGCATTTTGTATTTTCATTGAGTGTTACAAAGAATGGGTAATAAAGTCGGTTTGTTTTCAAAAATGAACATTGTGTTATAGCCTCTGTTTTTATCCAATGATTTTTTGTAATGTGAACCTCAAAAACTGAAGTTATTGATTTTAGTAGATGCTATATTTTATTTAGATGCTATACGTAAACCTACAAGGGACACAGATTGCGAGTCGAGTACTATAACCACACGACCATGACAATGGAAGTGTTGTAATGCGTGTTCGTTAAATGTTAGACCATCATGTTAATTTCCCTGACTGTAAGTTATAATGTGTGTTTGTTAAATGTTAGACCATCATGTTAATTTTCCTGACTGTAAGTTATAATGTGTGTTTGTTAAATGTTAGACCATCATGTTAATTTTCCTGACTGTAAGTTGTAATGCGTGTTCGTTAAATGTTAGGCCATCATGTTAATTTTCCTGACTGTAAGTTTGTACTACTTTTACCAGAATTGGCATAGAAAAAGAACAAATGAAACTTTTAATGGTTTAAATAACACACATAGAGTATTATATCACGTTGTTATTGTTAAACATATATTAAACGTGTTATTTGATACCAATTGTTACTGTGATATTAAACACATGAATTTTAATCTTCTTAACATGTTCTATACTAAATCAACATAAAAGTAGAAATAGTCCGTATCTGTATTAGCAATGTTAAGCAACAGCCGTGAACTGTGATGCTGTAAGTGCCCTACTCAGAGTTGGTCACAAAGGATCTTGCGTTTTAGGATTAGGGTTCATAACAAACGCCATATTGTAACTTGTACTGGAGGCAGATGTATATCAGTATACACACGAGGAACATGCTAGAAAGTGCTTAGCTGTCCTTTAAAAGAGTTGTTCATAAAGGACGAGGCTTGACTTTTTTGTTCCATTTTTCCCCTGTCCCGTGACTCTCCTTCTCGAAACAAATATCAGGTTTCTCCTAAAGGATTTCGTATAGGTAAAGCAATCAATAATACACATATATAATAACATCACAACTTTATAGTCTTTTTTTTCCTGACGCTATCATATTACGTTACATTACATTCAAATGACCTCTAGTGACGTCATATCTATATATATATATATATATATACGCACTTTTTTCTCCTTCTGTGCTAATATGTAAGGTTTTTGACGTGGTGAAAGTCCCCACAACAACAGACACTGAAATTATTTTAATGTCGCTTTGCATTTATTTTACAGAATAGTTTGTGACTCTCGGTTAGTGAATAGCTAAAATCTGTTGTTGTTGTTTTAAAGTATATCACACTTTTAAATAACAACCTTTTTGATATTTCATCAAATTATTATGTATAAAATTAAATGTGATATGCGCACAATCAACAAACTATTTACATGATGGGTATACCGTGAAACATTTTCATGTTAACGACTACATTGGATAATATATATCTGGCCCTTTGTTTTCATGTCAATATTTATAGAACGAAATACACAGTTCTTGATGTAAAAAAATATAAAAATAAAATATTGCAGACATTGTGCGCGTGCGTGTGATCATGCATTAATTCTTGGTTTGACTTTGTCACTAGGTGGCGCTTGTAAAACGTTGTACCGGTTCTTTGTGCATATTCATGTTAATAACACAGTCTAACAGATGATCCAAAGATGGCAGGAAATACATGGGTGTTCAGATAAAATCGTAAGCATGAATCTAAAATGAAACAACGAACAAACGCTTTGACTAGTTTTACTGTTCCTTAAATTTTTTTTATGTTAAACACGATTGTAGCTCGGGTTATGTGAATCATCATGGGGAGATATTCCGTACACATTTTGTTTTTTATTTATTCACTCGTAAGGGGCGGTTAAAACGAAATGGCATAATTATTTACCATCGTAATTTGTACGTCCCTTATGCAGTGCAGAGTGCATGGTGTTATATACACGTACACAGATAGATATACACAGATGTCGGACCTACATACGTGTTTTTTAGATCACGAATGATACACTTACTTATTATGCACGCAAAGTAGAGGTTTCGGTTCAACGCATTCGTAGGCACATGTTATACTTCCCGAGAACAAACTCGTTTGGAACTTGTGAACAAATTTCTCCAGAGCTCTGCCTGAACAACAGCAGAGTAATATAATATAAGACAAGATGTACTTCGGCAGGGTTCCCGAAAGTGTTCTGTTTGAAAAGTAGATAAAACCAAAATTAAGAGTAACAAATATTTTTATTTCTTGCTTTTGAAGTTCATATGTCATGCTGAGTTGTAGCCTACAGAGTATATAGTTCTTATAGTGACTCGTAGCATGTGCACGTTTTATACTGACGTCATGACAGTACAAATTCCAACGTTAAACGTCCTTTATGTGACGTCATATTGGTGTCTACTGACTGACTGACAGACAACACACTACTGTATAGTAGTGAAAAAATTTGTTAAAACAAGTGACTCCTCTAGGCGGCCTTCGACCCCTTTCGTGGAAATGACTTAGGATATTCTTGTTAAAATATTTCTTTGGTGGGACGAGCTACTTTGGAATCAGGGACAAACGCTGTACGCTCTTCGTACGCTGGTTTTTGTTTTTATATTTTCAAACCAAGAAAATGGCATAGGTTCAAAATTGTTTTGCCTTCCTCAACATATTTCAAATGTAGGTTTGATTATATATATGCAAATTCTAAAATTGAGATTACAGGCGAAAAGGATACTACCCAACTGATGATTTAATGCATTATAATCGGTATAGGTTTTAATGTTTGCGTATATTTATTTATGATATTAAGTATTTCTAATCAGTTTATCATCATTAATTTATAACTTACCTTCTAGCTATAACCTTTACAGTTAACTTATTGTTGATATGAATTATCAAAATCATTATTGCTAAAAGACTTGAATCCAGTCAAACTGACAAATTCCAAAAATGAAACGTACATACGCACAAATATACTATATGACATTTGCACCTATATATAAATGTAAGATACCTAAAAACAATTTCTATAAAAATACCTTGGCAGTAACTTATACTAACCATTTAATTAACTTTAATTAGGCATCTTTCTTGTAGTTCCCCAGTGGTATGTCTGCGGACTTTCAGCTCTAGAAACTGGGTTCCGATACCCGTGGTGGGCAGAGCACAGATAGCCCATTGGGCAACTTTGTGCTTAACTACAAACAATCTTTCTTGTTAATAGTATTTTCAGCCACTAACTGATCTCATCTTTACTACCTACAAGTTGCATCATATTGAACGATTTTGTGTTGTTATTTTTTCTGTCACAACCTCCAGTGTAATAAAGAAACAAAACAAAGGGTAAAGTTACTGATTTTCCGAGTGAAATACGTAATATTGATGTTATTTTTGTTTAATATTTTTATGTGATTCTTGTATTATTATTAGAGATCCTGGAACAACAAAGTCATGGGGCCACTATTAAGTTATTGCATAAATAGTTTAGAAAAACGTGTTTAAAATGGGGATGCAATCCTTGGACACCATCGTTAATCCTAGGGATCAAATGATTAGTAGTATTTTTGTTTGTTTGTTGTTGTTAAGTACAAAGCTATACAATGGGCTATCTGTACTGTGCACACCACGGGTATCGGTTTTAAGTATAAGCCTTAAGGATTAACGTTGGGCCACTGGGGGCGCTTAGTAGTAAATATAATAGTAAGCTTAAGCTTTAGAAGTGAGTGACTGTAAAATGTTGTGGTATTAGATCGAATCAGTTATTCCGTAAGTCACTATTACTACTGTGCTATTTGTTACCCCAGGGTTCTGAGGGGGTGAGTAATGATTAGTCTGTTCGGCTGTGAATCAGAAGGTTCAAGGTTCGAGCTTCGATATATTGTTGTTCTGCACTTTAAGCGGTGACGGAATTATAGCTATGACAGTCATTCCCGCTACTTGGCAAAAGTTGCTGCATAGGGGGCGGGTGCTTCATATTAGTTTCCTTCCCTCTTGTCAGCAGTTCTAAACTAGGAATGATTATGCCTGAACCTAGCCGCTTAGCCCACTTATTACATGGGGGTGCTGTTCAGGTTGGAAATGCCAAAGGCATAATTGAAAACTTTGTGTTAGATAATATTTACTATTTTGAAAAAAAATATTCTATTCAGTTCTATTAAATATTTTCAATTGAAATTGGTGGTTAATGATATAAATTTAGATAACGCCGTTTAATTCTAATTACTAGAACGTTTTTAAAAGCATGTTCTGATGAGTAAATTATAAGGGCGTTTTGGAAAACCAGTTGAACTACCTCGTCTATTTACTTACTGGTAGAAAGACTTTTAGTTAGAGTTCTTGTAAATGTAGTTCGCTAAAACTGAAGTGAGATCGTGTTTAAAAAGAATACCCTGTTCGCATTTACAATATAAATTTTGCAGAATACCCTGTTCGCATTTGCAATATCAATTTTGCAAATGCTCATATTTTAGGCGTACACGAATGTTCGCGTAAAAGCTTATCCATAGTTTTATTTTTCATGTTTTTATTTACTTTTGAATCACAACTCATAATATTCGTACTTATAACGCCAGAATTCATGGTTTAATCCATGCAGTACGTACAGCTCAGACAGTCTATTGTGTAGCTATGAGCTTAATAACAAATAAACATTTGTAAAAGTTGGAATGTGTTCTGAGCTGGTGACTGTACGCCAAATTTAGTATCTAGACATCTCTAAGCTGGTGACTGTACGCCAAGTTTATTATCTTGACATCGCTCCTTTGTGTTCCACATGCCTCAGCGTATGCCATATGAGTTTTTTTTTAATGGTTTGTGTGGTGATACCCACTCAAAAACTCGAGTTACGCACCTACGAAGGTGATTTTTCGAAAAAAAGAAAAGAAAAAGGTCGTCTTTAGAAATCTTGGTTCTTTCTGGAACTCTTGAGGAGTGAATTGACAATATTATACAGCTGATATAAATAAGTGAATCGTTTTTTGTTTTTTTATACTAATAATTTCCGAGAAAGAGGAAACTCATCGAATGATAGCTATTAGTGATGTTATTAGTGTCACACATGCAACAGATGGAGGCTTCAAGGAAGACAACAAAGAAACCAGGGGTTTCTAATCACTATACAGTTTATCCCAGGTTGTATGAATTGTTAAAGACTTCAGACCACAGATGACTACATCGACACGTAGCACTGTCAATGTCCACACGGCACATCCACATAGACCTGTATATTATATATTTACACGTATATATAAAAGTAGATAAACAATGTGTGAAACCTCATTTTTACTCACTTTCCGTGCGGTCTTCGCTGTTAACAGTATATTTCTGTGACGCTTCCCCTTGGTAAGAACCATCTACAAGTATATTTTAGGAATGTGCCACAGTGCCATAGATTATGCATGCAAGGTTCCACCATATCTGAAAAGAAGCTCTGAACCAGTGGCGTAGTTCAGTGGTTGCCAACCTGGGGGTTCGCAAACATGACAGGGGATCCGCCAAGCTTGACTTCCTGTGAGGTTAGACGATTCAGTCAATGCACTCGTGACGAATCTTCAAGTCGAGGGTTCTCGCTAAAACAGTAGTTTCCATGAAATGAGTATGTTCAATTCTACGCTGTGGATTATATACTGTAGATATTTATGTATATACATGCATATGTATATAATATAATGGAGAAGTCTGTTATATTAATCTAACAATCACAAGCGGTTCGATATAGACAGTATTTGGGTTAAGATCAGTTTTTAACAAGTATTTGAGACATATGGTAATGCCCCATAAACAGTTGTTAAACTTTTATGGAAAATTTAACATAAGTTTCATAGTGTTGTTGTTGTTTTTTATCTCCATTCCAACGAAAGGGCAAGAAAAAAAAAGACACACTTTGTTGTATATCCTGTTTGCCAGAGAATAAGCCATCACAAACTACACATAATCGTATGGACAGTCCACTGATGTACACTTGTCACCATGAACGTGTTTCACATGTTTCTACTTTACTTGATGTGGTTGCTGGGGAAACTACCCCTAACAATCAATTGTAAAATATCATGTTCATAGATTATGTTGACAGATATGATAAGACACATAACTGAAAATGTTTTATGATAAAACATTGACAGATTCTGAGACAGTTCAGATTATAGACTTGTCCAGGGCATAAGGCCTTCATAAATTTATTCTGTTTGCTTAAGTTGAGTGGTATTCTGCTCAGAAAGTACATTTGTGGTTTATCCTATACACTGTGTATAGGTAACTTAACTTAATCTTGCACTAAATTCTACAACAGTATCTTATCTGACTTGTATTATATTGTTTATGTGCCTTACTATTGTCATCCAATATTTATGACAGCGTGTAACAGAAAAGCTTTTACATACATTTTTATCTGATACGTATCAATCATAATATGCAAAAAAGTGGCATATGAGTTTTATTAGGTTAACCTTAGTAGAGTGAGTAGTATGCCGTTGTCTTATGTGAAGTATTTCTAAAATGGCACATATTTTTGTGTCACAGCTGGTTGAGCTTTAGCTGAATGGAACAGTCAACTCCATAAAAACACCCACTACTATATGGTATTAGTGTGGTTTTTGCACTGCATAGATCCACATCCTTTTTTTTTCATCACCTGAGAGTAATTCTTTACATACTCACTAGAACAGGAATATATTTACAACCTACAATATTCTTTCCTTTTTATTTAAGCCTTCGTCATCCAAAGCGTTTTTTTTTTGTCACAAGTAAAGTGTTATCTCGGGCAGTCATTTGTGGCTGTATTTTGTCTCGTTTCACGAAATATCAGAAGAAGCCAATTACTCATAGAACACATCTTCATCAAAAAGCTCTCTACTGCTCTGATGTCTGCACTTGTACCTACCTGTAGACAACTTCATCACAAAGCTCTCTACTGCTCTGATGTCTGCACTTGTACTTCACAGTAGACAACTTCATCACAAAGCTCTCTACTGCTCTGATGTCTGCACTTGTACCTACCAGTAGACAACTTCATCACAAAGCTCTCTACTGCCCTGATGTCTGCACTTGTACCTACCGGTAGACAACGTTATCACAAAGCTCTCTTGACAGCAGAGCCAAAAATGTTTTATATTCTGTCTTTTTATTGATCTCACTTAGTTGGATATTCTATCAGTCTCTTGTGAGAGTGACATTATCACTATAAACTGAAATGTATTTTCGTTTGCTGGTTAAATTTGTAACTATCGTCGATTTTTAGCCGTGGCAGAACGGCTCATAGAATGGCTCCGAGTTTGTTTGTTTGTTTTCAAGTTGAAACTTTTACTTCATAGCTCCGTCATCTCTTGACCGATTTTGAGATCTAATTACAAGGTCTCATAGATTAATTTACTCTAATCCTGCCTAAAATAATTTCAATTTGAGGGTAGGCTGGTAGAGATCCTGAAGAGTAATAAAATCGAATCGGGTATACGCGTGTTCCACGGTTAGTATTGTTGGCGCACAAAAATATAGCTGACAAAAAAAAAGGGGGAAAAGTCTCATAGATTAATTTACTCTAATCCTGCCTAAAAGAATTGCAAGTTCCGCGGCTGTTGAGGACTCCCTCTTGTTTCAGTTGTTCTGTGGTGAGTGAATAGTACTATGTACTATCATACACAAGCAACTCTCTTATAAAGCATTATTGAGCCTGTTTCAATCTAATAGGTAATCAGGTGGAATAATGTAACTGTGGGAACTGTCCTTAAGGTTTTATGCTGAAACAATTAACGAGATTCATCTGTTTTCAACATTAGGTTAGCCCACAAAAGTTTAATTATGTTCATCCTACTAACTGTTATTGAAGTTGCCCAGGGGATGAGGAATGATAGGTCACGTGTGATGATCTCATGCTTTGTCATTAACATCAAAATGTGATATCCATTCTTCCGTAAGTTGCACTGAAGTGGCAAAATTAGATGTCGTTATGGCACCTTCTTACTCTGTGGTGTCTGTATAGTTCGGAATGTTTAGAGCGCCCTCTATCTTTGTGATTGGGCTAACCAACACTGTGGAGCCAAACGTGTAACACGTAGACGGGTAAATTTTAGGCATCTGCTGTTTACTGAAGTTGTCTGCTAATGTTATGTGTTTATTTAGTTACAGTATCATAACTTTAACTGAACCAAACCCTTGGTAAATTTCTAACATAAATATAGTGACTCAATGAAAGTATCGAAAGACTAGGTCTACCCATAAATGCATTATGGAATAAGTCTTTGTGCTAAACAAAACTTTAAATGTGATATTTGTATTTATTTTCTTAATGTTAAAGTCTTTAGAAGTCACCAAATCAAATTAAAAGAGTATTCCATAAAATAGCTTTTTATATTGCACGTAATCATATACGTCAGGTAGTTAACTGAGGTTATGTATTTTGCATTGATTGTTTCATTAGTAAACATATGTATTTTTCTCCAAACCAGAATTTTTTAATATAATTGTTTACTGAGGTAAAAAGCTCTTTTTATTAAACTTATGTTTGGATTTGAAGCAAGAAAAAATTGAAAAAGTTTCGGAAAATTTATTTAAATATTGTTTTGTATGATAAGAAACTCTAGGACTTTCTCCAGGGACGTAATGTCTTACACCTGGAGTTTTTTAACATAGAATAAATCCCACGAAATTAGTCTAAAATCACATTTATATATTGTTTGTTTGTTTTTTGTCCTTAGATCTGTATATATATATATGTTATGTTTGTTTTGAAGTTAAGCACAAAGCTGCACAATGAGCTATTTGTACTCTGCCCTCCACGGGTATCGAAACCCGGTTTCTAGCGTTGTATGTCCGCAGACATACCGCTGAGCCACTGGGGGGCCTGTATATATGAAACGTTAAGATAGGTAAGGTAGCATGCAGAATGAGGTGATTAACCTTTCCCATTCAAATGAGAAATTTGGAACATATATGTACTATCATACACACGACCGATGTCGCCCTCGTATACTAGATGGCTTATAGAAAACATGTAAGGAGGAGGAGTGTGCTTTGAACGTGAAAGCCTTACAACGGAACCTTTCGCAATGGAAATTACGCTGTACGGCTATTGTCATTTAGAAAAATAAGTAAACTGATACAAGTAATGAACTAATTAAGAGAAAAGTTAAGAATAATATCTGCAGGCAAGCAGTGATTAAATTATTTTTGTTAGCCTATTCTTTGTTTGTTTCGAACTTTACTCAAAGCTACACCAGGGCTATCTGCGCTAGCCGTTTCTAATTTAGCAGTGATAGACAGAGGGGAGGCAGCACCACTGACCTCTTGGGCTACTCTTAATAAAGAATAATGGGATTGACCGTCACGTTATAACGCCCCCACGGCTCCAAGGGCAAGCATGTTTGGTGACGAGGATTCGAACCCGCAATCCTAAGATTGCGAGTCGAGCGTACGAACCACCAAGCCATGCCAGGCCTTTTATTAGTTCTAAGTGAAAAGGTATTTTCGCTTCGCAGTAGGAAAGGGTCAATTTTCATGACTTTACCCAGTGTATTTTGAAATAGTTGCGCGTTTTACAAAATTTATATGTGTATACTGTATATATATATATTCTTTTTTTTTTTTTGCTTTCATTAGTTTTGTTCTTGAAGTTTATTTTAAAGAATATTATAAGTTGCTGACCTTTCAACCATTTCTACGTAAATCACTTAGTAACAACCGGTCAAAAGTTTGACTATCATGACTGCTGTTTTGGATGGATCAAGATATAAGATGTAGATAATAAGCCTATTTTGGTTGTAGCCTTTAGACTATTTCTCTTAACTTGTTACAGATGCTTTGAAGTTGTATAAAGTACAATCTTTAGCTTATTATTTTAAGGAATGTTATCTATATATGGTTTATTTGGAAAAATAATGTCAAAATAAGAAGTGTATATGTATGGTGCATTCAAAAGAGGAAAACACTTTGGCTTTAAGTAGCTCATAACCTATATTGAATTTCTTCACTGCTTTTTTATTTCATTACTGTGCCAAGTGTACCTTGAATTACAATTCACGGTGTTACAACTTTCATTTGTACTACATAGTTTAAGGCAGATGTATTTTATACTTAGTAAGTCTGTGTAATATATCCAGTGTTAAGGAAAGTAATTGAAAATCTGATATTTTATGTAAAACTAACGCAGTAGTATAAAATGACTACATTGACCAAAGTAATGAATTAATTACGAGAAAAGCGATGTAGAATATTTGCAGGCAAGCATTGATTAAATCAATTTTGTTAGTCCTAAGTGAAAAACAAAGTATCATCACTTCGCTATCTTAGACGTTTTGTCCGTCATAGGTCTAAGTTGCAGATCAGTTCTGATATTCAGTGAAAAAGTCTTCTGAAGAGTAACGTGAGGCAGATGAAACTCAATTATCTATAAACCTATTATCCGCAGTTCAAACATGAAACAGGTTAATTAAGAGAAGTTTAAGTGAATAGCATTTGCAGTCAAATGTTAAAGTATTTGTTAGGCCTAAAATAGAAAATATTTTGAGGTTATTTTATATCTGAAAAAACGCACTTTTGCTTACGAAATGCTTACTGTATAAACTTTTTTTCAGGATTTAAAATTTTACGTTCATGCTGTGTTTATCACTATTGGGTTTACAGAGGGTTGAGTACGCTATATTAAAACAATTTTGAATATGCAAATCATCAAATCATATGACAACCACAACCCATAGAAAGTCACTGTGAAATGGAATGTATTAGAACTACATATTGTCATAGCTTAGCGTTTCATAGATAAAGTGTAATTCTACCGAAAATTGGTCGCTTTTGGAAAGGATATTTAATAACCCAACAACGCAAAAGATTCATACACTCAGATCATAAAGATGTGTTCCTTTCGGGATTTAGAATGGGTATGTCCCTTGTACTTAACAGCATTGCAAAATACAGGAGTATGGATCAATTAGAGGTACCAGGACCAGCTAGGAAGAGACCTTCAACAAGTCGTATCCAAGCCATGGTAAACAGAGTGTGGCGTATTATAATAGGTGAGAACCCACGATCACAAAGGTCAGTGGTAAAGCCGTCTACATGCCACAAACAACAGTACCCAACATAATCAAGAAGGATATCTGTCTGGGAAAGCAACCCAAGATATATGTACACAAACTGCTTCCTTGACATATCCGTTCAACCGTCACGTACCTCAAGCAGCTCTAGAATGAAACAGATAATTATGCTATTCCATACGAAAATATACCGGTCAGGTGGATGGACGCAGTGCATATAGATTTGTCTGTGATCTGACTGTTGAAACGGGGGCAAGGTAACCGCCGTCTTCGTACATTAGCTGACTTATGGAAAATGGGTAAGAAGAAGGAGTATGTTTTGACCATGACAGCCTTACAACGCGGCCTTTCGCAACTGAAACTATTGTCAAGATGCACCGTCGTGAAATAGAGCATAAGCGGACGTGGTGAGGTTCCACATTTGTTTTAATATAACGTACTCAACCTCTGTATGTGTTGCTCATGTCTTTGGTAATTGTGGGGACCGTAAGCCATATTTTTAATACGAGTTAAACTTAGATATAATTACAGGCTTATTCCTGAAGCATTTTGAATGTAATGTTATAAGGAGGATGGTTCAAGTATTGACCATGTCTGAACTAGTCAGTTATTACAAAATCAAATACAATAGATGGAAATTCAGTCATACTTGTTGTTTTCAACATTTGATAAGAACTCGTGAGTCAAAATTATACAACTTCACTGTAGTTAGAAAAATAAAACTCATGATTTAAGTCAAATCACCAAAAGTCGAAAACGTTTCAGTTCTTTATCTTGATAACTAGAATGTGATTTTAAAGTTAATTTCTTCTACATGTTTATCATATTCACAACCAAGAAGTGACTAGTAATTCGAATGTTGAAAAGTATTTCTGGATAAGTTACACAGGCCTGCGAATTTATAGTTCATAAAAGTTGTTTTGGTTTTAATAACGGATTTTCCATAATTCAGCTACGCAAACTTCGAAAATAATATTATCTTTTTTCTATCACGTAAGAATTTTTTTACAAATCGGGAAGAAAAAACACTCTTACTTAGATCAAATTATGAACATTTTTTGTTATTATGTTTGCTAACAAAACTACAAACAAAGTGAAGAAGAGGGAAGAACACTGATGTCAAACGAATATGCATCCTCATTTATCTTGATTTTTTTGTGAAATCTACGTCTTTTAGTCTCAAAACTACGTGTTGTGGGTCTTTCTTTTATGTATTGCGTTATGACGTTTTGAGAAAAATCTGTACGTGTTGAAGAAAAATGGAGATCATTTTCGGATTCAGCGTATAGGAATTACTGTAGAACATTAAATAACTTCAAGACAATAAAACCATCGCAGGCCTGTGTTATTTAACCAAGAGATTGATTTTAAAGATAAGATCGGGAATGGTTTAATTGTCGATAAAAGATGTCACAACGTGTAGTCTTACCAACCTGAAGAGAAAGAACAGTTGCAACTTGGACTTCATACTTTTAGTCAAATAGTTTGTGAAGAGTCTGTTTTTCTTTCTAAATTATTAATTCATCAAGAAAATGTTTAGATGATTTACGCTGTGAGATTTCACTTTAATCACAGAAAGCTTAAGAAATGATATCTGTTTATCTGTACGTACTCAACGTATTTTCTGCTTGTAAAAGTTATTAAACAATAAACAGTTTTTGTAGATTTTTCAAGTGAATAAGCTTTTACTAGATGTTATAAATACAAGATAGAAATAAAAGTTATACATAAAAAAACGCGTGGTGAGAGGAAGATGTGTTATTTAACATGCGCTAGCACGTTTTCAAGACTAGCTTGCCGATAAAGAAACAACGAGTGTCTTCATCGCTTTTTCTTAAAAGCAGCTATGCTGGTTCTAAAGCTTGTGGGGTTTCAAGCGAGTTAAATTTTTGGCAGAACGGAAGAGCAAGAAGAGATTTATAAATAACGTCAAACAGCGAAGAAGGATATACTTTTTCTCCTTAAAGTCTGTAGAGGTACGAGTAGGAAAAAAGGTCAGAAACGATAGATTTAGTGAAAAACACTACTGTGTATTATTATCGAGACAGGTTTCTGTTAATGGACACATTACTCATACTTCTGTTAATTATACCATTTGAAAGTCAGAGATTCAAGAAGGTGTTTGAAAATAGTTAGATATGTCAACTAAAAACATCATTGTGATAAGACAAACAGCGCAGTGTGGTGTTTAAAAGTATTGTGAATGTTGTTAAATTAGGAATATAATTGTGGTGTTTAAGGTGTGATAAGATAAACAGTACAGCGTGATGTTAAAGTATAGTAAGTATTGTTTGGATTGGTGTATAATTATGGTGTTTAGTGTGATAAGATAGTGTGGTGTTAAAATTACCGTGAGCGTTGTTCAAAAATAGGGACAGCTAACGCAGATAGATCTCCATTAGTTTTGAGCATAATTCAACAAAAGAACACAAGATGATTCGTTTTAGATGACAAGTGTTTCGATAAATAAAACTTTACTGGAGAAACAAAGTAGTTTAAATGTTATATACTCACTCATAAAATAGTTCCTATATTCAGTACAATAAACTGCTGAAAATCCACTTCGTCATGGTTATCAAAAAGCAAAACAGTGACAATTCTACACTAACAATACTCGAACTACACCGAACTTGACATATCTAGCTAAACTTATTGACACTTTTAAGCGTCAACAGCAAAATTACTATAAAACCTTGAATATTTTTAATTTGTGATTCGCTAAGTGTTTTACAAGTTATATTGTGTAGCACCGTGTTTTCCGATTATTTGTAATTCGCTAAGTACTTTACAAGTTATATTGTGTAGCACCATGTTCTCCGACCATTTGTGATTCGCTAAGTGTTTTACAAGTTATATTGTGTAGCACCGTGTTCTCCGACCATTTGTGATTCGCTAAGTGTTTTACAAGTTATATTGTGTAGCACCGTGTTCTCCTGACTAGCAGTTATACAAATTAAAACGTTTAACAAACAAGTATAGAAATATGCACAGTATCACCAAACGTTTTACAAAGAAACAAACTACACAAATGCCAATCAAAAATCTCCACTTCGTGCACAACAACATTGTTTAAGTATTATATAATAAGAGTTCCATCATAGAAGACATTACATACAATTATTTTACATCACATACACGGAGAGTTGTATGCACATGTACATAATGCAACTGTATACATTATACACTCTTCGTTGGCTGATACACAATGAACTACTTTCTAACTGATCACAAGCTACAACAGTCGCATTGCGCTAGTTTCAACGTGTATGAAGAGATTACAGACGACAAACAAAACCGAAGTCTCTCGTTTAGAGTTAAGAGAGCACAATACTTTTTTCAAGTTTACTTTCTTGCTAACCGTTGCTCTTCGAAGCGTTGTGTTTGTTCCAGCTAACTCCAACAAACCCTTGCGTGTGACACAACCATAAAACGGAAATACTAACGTAGTCGTATCAGTACGATGTGAGTGCGAAATAAAACGAGGAACAAGCACGAGCGTTATTACTTTTATCAGAGTGCCGTAGATAAAGGTTAAATATATTAAATAACTAAATCCATTAATTATTAGGAAACAAAAATTATCAAGTAGTTAAACTCCAGAAAATATAGAGTAGAGTATATATATATCGCCAGTAAAATGCTTTGTAAAATACGTAGTGAAATATAATGTTTAAAAGAATCTGTCAACCATATTACTGACTTAATTATAATGTACTAAAAAACAAACAAGTGACACATTTTCAACTTGGAATTATAACAATTAAAATATCATTTCATAACAATGTAGCATAAAGTTTGGTTTTTCTAAACGCAACATTTTGTTTAATGTTCATGGTGAATCAACGTGTTTCTGTGTGTTAATTTTGAATGTTTAAATTGCGTTAAAAGAATTTAGTTTGGTTTTGAATTTCGCGCAAAGCTACACGAGGCCTATCTGCACTAGCCGTCCCTAATTTATCACTGAAAGACTAACCACCTCCAAATCTTGGGTTACTCTTTTATCAACGAATTTATCGTCACATTATAATGCCTCCACGGCTGAAAGGGCGAGAATGTTTGGTGGGACGAGGATTTGAACCCGCGACCTGCAGATTGCGAGTCGAGCTCCCTAACCACCTGGCCTAAACCAATTTAACTTTTATGCATTGCACATATTTGTTTTAACATATATGTAGTGTGTTGTTCTATGCGAATTTAACAAGATTTCTTCAACCATTTGTGTTTGTCATACTTAATGCTAGTACGAGTTGTGATTTGGGTTAATAACCATTTCAGTATATATGTATATAACCGATATTCTTTCTTTTGTTGTGTTTTAAGATAGTTCTACTTCGTAAAGTAGTTATTAGGTTCTCCAAATGTTAATACAAATCAGGCTTGTTACCAGAAGCTGAGCAAAAACATGGTATCTCCTGGGAGAAATAACAGTTTGCTTATTTGAAAAAGATTTCGAGGTTCATATTTTAACACAGTACAATCCTTGCTTCAGGTAGAACATATAATTTAGCTTTTGTCGTTAATGGGTAGCTTTATTTTGTACGTGAAAAGTTTTTCTTATACTTCAACATCAAATAGATAACCAACTTAGTTTAACCTGTAAAAAGTGCCGCAGTTGTTTCTGTAAGGAACAATGCACAAATAAAAGACAAATAAAAAACATTCATCTCACACTCTGTACGTGAAGCATTCAAACCATTGATACAATATAGTTGTGAAGCTTGTTATAGACTGTTATGATGTACTTGTGAAGCTTGTTAAAGACTGTTATGATGTACTTGTGAAGCTTCTTAAACTGTTATGATGTACTTGTGAAGCTTGTTAAAGATTGTTATGACGTACTTGTGAAGCTTGTTAAACTGTTATGATGTACTTGTGAAGCTTGTTAAAGACTGTTATGATGTTCTTGTGAAGCTTTCAAACCATTTTTATAATATACCTGTTAAGATTGTAGACACTGATATAATCTACTTGTGAGGTTGATAATGTTATTATATTCCCGCGAAGCTTGTTAAACACTCGTATAATATTCCTGTGAGGTTTGTTGCACACTATTATAATATACTTTTGAAGCTTGCTAAACACTCGTATAATCTTCCTGCGAAGCTTAATAAACATTCGTATAATCTTCCTGTGAGGTTTGTTGAAGTAAGTGTGAAGCTTGTTAAAGATTGTTACGATTTACTTATGAAGCTTGTTAAAGATTGTTACGATTTACTTATGAAGCTTGTTAAACACTGTTATGATGTAATTGTGAAGCTTGTTAAAGACTTTTATGATGTACTTGTGAAGCTTGTTAAACATTGTTATGATGTACTTAAGAAGTTTGTTAAACACTATTATGATGTACTTGTTTTGTTTTTTTTGGATTTCGCG
>NW_013665903.1:654933-677522 GCF_000517525.1 Limulus polyphemus
ATCAGAGTTAAACCAAATTGTTTAGAAAGGAACTGGTAACAAGGGTTTATCTAGTGTTATGGTTCAATTGTTGCAGTCTTTCATCAGAGTGAAAGTACAATAAAAAGTAATTTTGAGTTTTCATAATCTGTAAAACAACTTCTTCAGGACATAGTTTGAGCTAATATTCATTTCCAGTTTTTCTTCTCTAATTTTCTCTGGAAGAAACAGTAGACTCGTATTTTATTCTGATCATTTTGACTTCGGATATTGAAAGTAATATAATTTAGTTTAGTCTAAGTTTTAACGAAGAAATTTCCGACTTAGTTGATCTGGAATTGAAAGAAACACCAAGAATGACTAATAAAATAAGCCAACTTTTACAGAAGCATTCGTAGGTTTAAATAGTTTATTATCAATTTAGTTATTTGAAAACATGGAATATAATGCTTACGTTTTTTTCTTCTTTTAAATAAAAAATCCATAAGATCAATAATTTCTTGTAAGTAAGTCCGTTTTCAATTTATTTTATTGATCATGTGTAAATAACGAAACATTTTCTACAAGATTACCACCTCTCAAAAACAAATGCTTACTATTCAGTGATATTTTGTTTTGTGAAATACAAACATATAACCTCACACTACGAAAAACTTCCATACTATGAGCGACTGTCAACTGTAGTTCGGTCATGCTTTGTGTTTGTTTTGTTTGTTTTGGAATTTCGCGCAAAGCTACACGAGGGCTATCTGCGCTAGCCGTCCCTAATTTAGCAGTGTAAGACTAGAGGGAAGGCAGCTAGTCATTACCACCCACCGCCAACTCTTGGGCTACTCTTTTACCAACGAATAGTGGGATTGACCGTCACATTATAACGCCCCCATGGCTGAAAGGGCGAGCATGTTTAGTGTGAAGGAGATTCGAACGTCAGATTGCGAGTCGAGCGCCCTAACCACCTCGCCATGCCGGGCCCATGAAGTTTGTTAAACACTGTTATGATGTACTTGTGAAGCTTGTTAAACATTGTTATGATGTATTGATAAAAAGGGTAAAAAAAGCTGTGAGGGAGAACGATGTTGGACGAATAGATCTGTGTATAACGATCATTAAAAGTGTATTTCTAGGTTATAAAACACAAAGGTAGCTCTTACTTCTAGTAACATTCTTTAAATAGGTAAATATAAAGTATTTTACTTTACCCTGAGTCTCGTATTACTTCTGCTACTGTGGTAAAAGCCATAGGGTAAACCTCAAATCTGTGTATCCTTCCATTGTAGCAACGCTCCGATAAACATGATCCTTTTAACTGTCCTTTATAGAAGTCGATATCAGAGAAACTAATTCGCTCTAAACTTAACTTATTGGTTATGAAATCTAAAAAAAAAAAAAATTGCCTCAATCACCTGGTTAATTAAATCAACAGATAAAGTATCCGGTGAACCATATGTTAGTCTTTAATTTGTGTATTGAAGTTCTGAGAGAATCTGAAAGAAATTGTATTTATAACTATTAATAGGAATGCTCTTTAGGTGTAAATTCCATGAAATCCCAGATGCACGTTAACAGTTCCACCTATTCACTTAACAAGTTATAACTGTATATTTAAGAGTAAATGTACTCAAATTAGAAGATTAAAATATCAGAGCCTTACTTTAAGTTTGCAACTGCAGTGGTTTTGTTGTAGCCAGGCCCCAGGCCTGTATGGTGGTGGTGGTGATGCAGTTGCATGAAAAATCTAAAATAAATATATATATATAATCATAAGATGTTCATAATTCCAGCAAAAGATAAACGATAATAATTACTTACTGAATAAAAAATAAGAGATGTACGTTGTGGTTAATGTGATGTTTCTGACGAGATGGACAATAGAGGTTATAAATAAAGTCATACTTAGGGCGGCTTTTCGGTTTAAATCTGAACAGAGAAATATTTGCTTTAACAGAATGATAAGTTATTTGAATCTTATCATAAACCTGTCAAGATTACAGAACAATAAATATTAGTGTGTATAATTCCGTTCGTGTCACTTAGATAAGACAATCTGATCTTTTCGCTTAATAGATAAATGTTACGTTCATATTTCGGTTTCATTTTCCTAAAGCGAACGGTTATATCGAAACTTCTTTACGTCTATGATCACCAATAAAAGAGAGAATATTTTAAAACTTAAATAAAAACTTTTTTTTTTTCATAGTGCAAAGTGATTGGCTAAACGATATACTGGCCCCTCTAAGTAAGAAATGTAAGGGGCCGTGGTCTCCTTAGCCCATATGTACAATCTGTTTGTGCATGCCTGGGTAACCGGTGATATATTATCATTGTACGTATGTTTGTTGTACTTGAACTAGGTATAATTTCCACATGACTTGAAAGGCAGTTAGTTATTTCTTTAAAGTATTCGAACATTTTGCTGTTTTTACAAACCGTGTATGTTTGAACGTGTTAAGCATTCACTCTTTTAAAGCTGGTTTTATTTTATTGATCATTGAGGCCAAAAATATCGAACCGCGAAGGTATCAAACTGATTAACGCATGATAATCATTACAAGTTTTTGTTTTTGATATTACAGACCGATCGAGCTAGGAGTATATTAGATTACACTGGGCAACAAACTTTTTCTTCTTCTCTGCTACTAGAAAACAAATGCAACCGTTTCTGTGTAATTTGACGATACTGATTCAAAAAATCATGTTGAAAATTACTGATCACTTCTAGTTTTCGAGTTATGATAGATATATTCAAAATATTCTTATATATCGTGAAAATAACTTTTACTTTAATAAATTTATTTATTCATTGAAAATTGCATGTAACAATGGTCAAAAACAATACACAATAGCAAGATCAGTTTAAAAAAGCAACGAGTATAATAAGATTATATACATTATATACTATGTTCAAAACTTTCATCATGGCATTATTTGTTTTTTTGTTTTTTTACAAAATACCTGCTTGACTTGTTGCACCTTTTATGTATGTTCTCAGTTTCACGCTGTAAAAACCAACAGTAATTTCCCATCATCGCAGGATTCCATCGTCCTTGGTATGCTGTTACATTGTAGAAATATCTTGGTGGAAGCTCTCACCATACTCATCGCTCACTGCACCTAGATCATTTGGAAAGAAACCTAAATGGGAGTGTAAGAAATGCATCTTTAGTGAAATCCTAGATCTCATTTTCCTGTAGTTCTCAGGCATACCATCAATAATCATAGTTTAAATTCATCTCTGTGATTTCTTACGAAATTTTTGACAACCACCTTGAATGATTTCCAGGCAGCAAGTTCTTTATAATTGAGTACTGTTTCAAAATCATCATCCATTAGCACTTCCCAAATCTGTGACCCAACAAAGATACCTCCTCTCATTTTTGCTTCACTGATTTTTGGAAACTTGTCAGACAGGTATCTGAAATAATTACCATCTTTGTTCATTACTTTTACAAAGTTCTTCATGAGTCCCAGTTTAATATGAAGTGGGGTCAGAAACACGTTTTGAGGATTCACTAAATGTTGATATTATATATTCTGTTTTCCTAGTATGGAATTCTCTCTCACTGGCCATTTCTTCTTTTTGAAATGATTTTTATCATCTCGGCTGTCCCAGAGACACAAAAAGCAACACTATTTGGTATACCCACTCTGCAGGCCTAGCAGGAGGGCAATAACCTTTAGATCACCACATACGTTCCACTTATGTTGATTATATTTGATGGCCTCAAATATAATCTGTTTGCTTTGATAAGTTTCTTTCATGTTCACAGCATGAGCAACAGGAATGGATGGTTTAGTGTTCCCACTGTGTAAAAGTATAGCTTTCAGACTAACTTTATTTGGATCGATAAAAAGTCTCCATTTTTGAGGATGATGTTTAGTACCTAATTCTTTTATTTGTCATCAACATTTGTACAGAAACACAAAGTATTTTGCATGCTGTAGTAAGAAGCAATATTTTGATGGTGACTTTAGTAAATTGAAACTCTTGTTCCTGGAGCTAATAAGTTCCATTGTTTTAAATGAGAGCCAAGAAGTTTCCCCATGCTGCTTTGATAGAGACAAGTCACGAATCAGATCATTTAGTTCTTCTTGTGTGATCAGATGAAGCAGTTTATGTTGAGTTGCCACAGGAGTAGAATTACTAGATGAAGGTGATTCATTATCTTCTTTGCAGGATAACTCTTCTGTTTCTCGATTCGTTGGTGGATATGGCACTGGAAGACCATCCTCATGAGGTATTGGTTTCATTGCAGACGCAATGTCTGAATATTTAATGTATTGTTTAGTTTTGCCTGAATATCCAGTAACATTTGTCATGCAAAAATTACAGTCAGTTAGATTATCTTTGGGTTCATGCCATATCATGGGAACTGCAAATGACACACTTGCTCTCTTCTTATTCAGCAAATGTGTTAAACCAGATGTGCAAACTGTACAGCACAAATGTGGAGCCAATTGTTTTTCTTGGTCACAAATTTTACACTGAAAGTAATGGTAGTAAGCTATCTTTATCTTGTGTGTGATGTTTTTTTCCTTCATCAAACTGTAATATATACTCTATAAATTTTGCAGAAACTGTTTGGGTGATTATTTCCCTTCAGACTTTACTTGAACTAGGAGCAGCCAACATTCCAAGTGATTTTCTAAAAAAATAGAAAAGAATTGATGTTTACAGAACTAGAATTTAAAAGATTAAAAAAAAGGTTTTGCAGAATTTGATTATATCGCTGGTATGGTCCGAGTAAGAAGATCGGACTTTGTTTTGACTGTGCGTGGAGCGAGGCGAAGTGATCAAATGAGTGTGTGAGAGGCAACTGAGAGAGAGACATCTGATTCCTCCCCATTTATGCTCAGTCGAGAGACTTCTCGAATATTCTAACCAACTGAAGGTTTCGTGATTCCCAGGCGGAGCAGGTGAGAGTGGGAATGAAGAAAAAGTGGTACAATTCGCTACAATTATTTCGAGAACAATTAGCATATGTGAACAATATATTTGACATGTTACACCAATACAATACACTACAGTCAGTGTTTGAAGTTATCAAAAATGTATGTCTTTTACCCATTAAACTGTCCAAGCAAACTTAATTTCCCAGCATAAATCTACTGTACTGAGTTGATTGCATGGTGTTTCACATAGTGCTGATAAAATATTGGGATAATATAATAACTCAAAATCTAGAGATGATGGACAACTTCTGACTACATTTTTGAAATCAACGCCGTAAAATTACCCCGAATCACTTCAATATTCTCTAGTAGCAAATTTTTGTTGTCCAGCGTCAGCTATATTATTTCCTGGGTTCATTTTTAGTCCTGATTTGTGTACGTTTGATCAGAATGACAACTGTGTTTATTCCTGTGCCATTTTGTTGGACGCTAATACAGGTCGACAGTTTGGTTACCGTTATTTGTGATACGTATTAAAAAGTAAAAGTAAGAGAGAGATACAGGTCTGTAAGGACATTGTTAAAGTGAGCACAAAGTTCATGGGGTTTTCTGTAATTTCCAAAAACTATCTTCATAACTAATTCACACCTGTAGTTTATTTCATATCGACGTTGTTGTATTGATTCAAGGACTGTAAAGCCAAAACCGTGTTTACTATGATCAAGAAACAAGTGTCGTGCCAGTTACTATCGTCTTCTCTTCACAATCTATACATAGACAGTCGCCTGACACGCGAGTTATATGACAGTTGTCATGGTAACCGGCGCCAAGTAATCTTTTTATGTCTTGGCGGGCGCCTTCTCCTGCAAAGCTTACTTACACATCCTGACTCTTAGGCACGGGCAAGTTTCAATACTGTATAATTGCATACATTCAGTATATACAGCACTTATAATAGAACATACAACCTACGCATAAAGATACGATTTTGTCCAATCGTTTTTTTTTTCTAACGATTCCCAGTGTATATGTTTTTGAGTTGTGATTGAAGCGAAATGATATGAAATGGAATATCATAAATAAGATGTAAGTACTAAAAAAAACGAAATGAATCTCCAGGTATAACTGAAACTTACTGAAAAGGTTACATAAATGTGAAACAAAAATAATGAAAACGAGAAACCAAGCGTTCAAAGAAAATGATAATTACTGAACTGGTGTTCTTCTTTTATAAAGTCCTTTCCATATGTGCTAAAATCAATCAGATGTCTAACAGCAGCACTTTGAATAATTATCTTCTGAAAATAGGAAAATATTAAATGCTAAACTTGCATTGTTAGCCTAGTATATGGATTTAGGACTAAATAAAATATCCCATGCTGGCTCAATCTCGAGGGTATCCAAATGACGATTCAAATCATTCTGATCATTATTTGTTTGTTTTATAATATTTCATACTCCTAGTTAAAGCGATATATTAAATTTGCTACATTAATTACCAGGTTAATCTTGAGTTCTTATCTTGTCCCCCAGTGGGTCAGCAGTAAGTTTACAGACTTACAACTCTAAAATCTGGGGTTCGATTCCTCACGATGGACACAGCAGATATGCCAATCTGGATTTATTTTAAAACAAACAAACAAGTTCTTATCTTACTTTGATCAGAAGTTACTTGTAATAAGACATTACAATAAAGCTGATATTGTCAAAACTTAAATCAAAACAAATTAATTTGTAAGAAAGCGGTTTTCTTTAATTGGGTACAAAACAAGGCATGGAGTCTAAAGAAAGTTTGGGTATACGTATGTCACCTGGTATTACGTTGATTACTCTACAAGATAATGTCAGGTTTTACACTTGATATAGAGAATTACTTCATTAAGATAGATTAGGGCATAGTAGTATTGTGATACTTTGACGCTACGATAGTAAGGATCACACTTTATTCCACTTTAAATTCTACAACTTACTCTCAATCAGACAAATCTCAAGAACTGAAGTTTTTCGTTTATTTATATAATAATTTATATGTGATGACCTACTATTCTAAATAAAGTCTCTTATTCACACGAACGTGCATGTTCCATTTACCCTACTTATATAGAAACACCTCTAATGTAAAAAATATATGAAATGACAGACCCCTACCATAAATAAAAGTTAACAGAAGGGCTAGTCCTTGGGGATTCGTTGTGTTCACATAAAATGCAACACTAAGTATTTGCTACCTAAATCTCTGATTCAGCCATTGCATAAGACATTGAATCATGTCAAGTAGGAATGTATAAATGATAATAGATAGATGGAAGCAGACAGACAGACAGACCGAAATATATTTCAACCGGTATTTATTTTACATTTCTGTAAAGTGTCTTAAATAAAATAATAAGAATGAAAATAACCATAAAAGAGACCGTGTTCTGTACTTTAGCAGGAACTAACAATTAATATGCTAGTTTTCTTCAGAAACCTCTGTGAACAGTAAAGGTAGGAGCGGTTCTCTCCTGAGAGCTGTTTTCCATGGCGATTTCACAAAATCAGTGGCTTTTGCTTGGAAAAATATATTCACATTTTATTTCGCTAGGAGTAGAAGCTATGGGGTGTTTTTTGTTTGTCGATAAAATATCGTTTTTGGTTACTGAGTTTTTCACTAGTCTAAGAACCAGGTGTGGTGTAGTGGTTAACGTATCAGACTGTTAATCTGAGGGTTCATGGTTCGTATCATATCGCTACAAAATCGCACACTCTCTTCGGTGCATTATAAGAGTGACAATCCAATCTCACTATTAGAGTAACCCAAGAATTGGCGTTTGTTGTTGTTGACTAGTTGCCTTTCCTCTAGTCTATCAGTTCAAAATTAGGGAAGGCTAGCGCAGATAGCCCTTGTGTAGCATTTTACAAATATGCGTAAAAACACGAGGCTCGACTGCCTGATGATAGATCAAGCGGAGTGTGGCCTGGGCGATATGATGTCATTATGTATAAATTTGTTAATATCAACTCTTTGCATAAGTTCGTACTTTTGTTTTAGACTTTATTTGGGTCGGTCATGACCTAGTGATTAGCGTGCCCGGTTGTGGGTCTGGAAGTCCAAGGCTCGAACCACGATATGCCGTTGAACACTATCCGCATCTTCAGCTGTTGGGCCACTATAGCCGTGAAAGTAAATGTGTAGTTGCATAAGCTGCGGATGTTACTGATTAGTTATCCTCCACCTGATCAGCAGTTCAAAGTTACAGATGGCTGTGTTGCACTCAGGGGCTCTCTGATCTGGTTATTTAGTCTACGTATCGCGTTGCGTTTCCATACAGTTTGATAAAATAAATACCAATCTTTGTTCTTTTAGAAAAACTGGAAATCAAAAGTTTCTGTACATTTATGTTTTAGTACTTACAGAACTGAGGAAAACAAACACAATTGTATGTTGTCGCTAAGTGCCGACGGTTCCAAGTATTGATCATATTTTAGTACTTACTTCCGACACTGAATATGTCTGTAAAAACTATCAGCTGCTGGTAGGCAAAATATTCAAATGATCACAATTTTCTCAAAATACATAAGAGCAACACTTTAAGTCTGGTAAGTTGCTAAGTAATTGTCATGCAATCAACCAAATATATTTTGCAATCATATAAAATTTCAATGGTTTAGCATTTTTCTAGCATATTTTTTTAAATATTTTATCTCGGGTAATTACGATGTTGAGGGTCTAGGTAACTAACTGTTAATGTTATAGTATGTATTTTATCTTAACAATTTGAATATCATTTAAGTGGCGCCATCTATTATCACTAGTAAGTGCTCCGAACTGCCAACCAAAAGTGTATCTACATTTCAAATTTGATTTTATTACCTTTGTTTTGGGGCCAAGAATTACAGTGTTTAAGTATACACTTATACAAGTACTATATAGATGGTAAACATTGCTGAAGTTCAACCTTAATTCTTTCGTTACACAATAGATTTCAGCTATATGTTCGTAGAAGACACGTAGAAGAATTTCGGGACTTTTGAAAAAAATTCAAAGTTTTTAAAGTGTTTCGTCGAAGCGTTGCGACTATTTCTCTCTATGTTGTATATCGATATAGACTTTTAGAAAGCATAACAACTTAACCTTCCCTTATCGTGGGTAATGACTTGAAGGAGTTAGTCGACCTCAAATCTAAAGAAGACTTACCATTATATCACCACTAAAGAAATGTTCTGCTGAGCTGGATTTTAACTACGTGAGATTAGGAAAAGTGTAATAATTTGCGAAATATTTTGAGCGTTTTTCATGATGTTAAATAATGTAAATAGTTTGCGATTTAATCTTTACGCATATCTTGTACCGACGTCCGCACATATGTATATACACAAGTTTTGTCACATATAGAATTTGGACCCGAGAGAGATGTGGCTCAAGTTGAAATTGATATGACTGGTATTTCGTTGTGAATGAAAACCATATATTTTATATTTCGGATAATATAATAATAACTTCCGATCAAATAAGGTACATACTTATAACGACATGTATTTTGTGTCTTATGCCACTGTCCATGATTTTAAACAACTGACTAGAAGGAAGGCAGTCAGTAGGCAGTACCATAAAACCCGCCATCCACGCTGAGATATTGGCTGTCACTCTTATAACGCACTCATAGTTTAAATTACCGGGAATATTTCATGGTATCGCAGAAATTCGAACCCAGCTTCGAAATCCATAGCTTTACCACAAGGCCAACCCGTGCGTGGTAATATAAAGATAAAACGAAACATTTTGCATTTGACCTTTTTTTTGTGTGTGACCCAAAGTTAAAGTAACTAGCACAATATTAAATGTTTGTATTAAAAGTAACGTTCGCTGCATACGGTATTTTGAAAACGATATGCATTATCCATGTAGTCTTTGTATTATTCATTATTTTAAATATTTTAACGTACGTAAGAATTACAAATTTTGCCTGAATGCTATAATAAAATACAAAAATTGTACCTGCTTAAAAATATGCAAACTTCAGAAAGAGGATGTTAAGAAGTGTAACAAAAAAACAACGCAGATTATACAGAGATATCAGTGGGTGTCAATTTGTAGAATGGAACGTAACGGGTAAGTCTACCCCTTTAGAGAAGCAGAATGAAAGAATAAAAAAGTCAGTTTGTCTGGTGGTGTTCAACCATATCTCAAACCAGAAGCGTGGTTTGAAGTGTCATTAACCCGACTGGCTTGGTTGTTAGGTTTTCTGGGAGGAGTGTGTTCTTGTCCTTCCCACAAGTCTGCGTGCCGTTAATTCTTGGAAGATGGATGATCTATCTGACAAAGGTGACACTGTAAGATATGTCTCCACCCTGCCAGGTCTGAAGAGGAGATTTGTACTTTTCTCCAGCCGTAAAAAAAAAAAAAAAAAAAAAAAAAGTAATAATAGGCTGTGTCGCTTCGAAGTACCATTCCTAGTGTTAGTAGATAATTAATCATGCATTGATTTTTCGTTTTTTGTAACATTGTCAGCCCCTGGGCACTGATCAAAACTCTAGGCTTGCTAAGCAAAGTACCGGAATTCATTACCGTGAATCCATCTTGGCCTGTCATTTTTTCTTTGTAATCTGTCTCATTTTTATCGCCTTCATGACAGGAGTTTTGACTTATTTATTATCACATTCCGTACTAGTGTAATCTAATTGTAAAATGCCAATTCTTTTGGAATGATTTGTAATGTACTATTATTAAACAAAATGGAGAGTGTTAATCAAATGTTTGCATAATTGTTAGATTATTCAACGTACGTTCATCAAACATGGGATGTAGTTTCTTTTGTCCTCTCACTTGTGCCTCTGCAATAACTGAATGTATAACTTTATGTGTTGTCCGGAATGTTCTCCTAGGTTTCTGTGTCGTAGTTTTAAACTGTCTTATACGGTGAGGGGTTCTCTAACATTTACTTGACATAGAGATGTAAAAATATCTCGTCCTTAAACAAGTAGTAATAAATAAATGAAGAAATCCTCCTAAGAAGATCGGTTGTGCCAGAACATTCAGTTTGAGTTAATGGATAGTATAAAATACCTTCTAAAGACGTTCATGTTGTATTTGATAAAAAGGTCAGTTAAAAAGGATAAAAATAAATTATGTCCATAATATATATAGCTGTTGACTGATAATTTTGTACTGAAACATGGAGACCTTAACTTTTTATCAAGAATTTTCTGGTAAATCTATATTTGAATACTTAAGTTTGGGTAATCTTTACACTTTAAATCTTTATCCCCCCCCCCTCAAGTGGCTTAGCTGTATGCCCATAGGCTTATAACGCTTAAATCCGGGTTTCGATATCCAGGTAGCCCATTGTGTAGCTTTATGCTTAACAACAAACACATTATTTATCTTAATCTACATGGTGGTCCAGAAATACGAGGGTTCTGATGCGTCTTCAGTTAATACAGAAACCATAGTACCATATTCTAGAGCCCCTGTTACTTTCGGGCAACCTTGTAGTTTAATCTATACAGCTCTTATTTTGATAATTTTCTTGTGCTATATATGCATTTTCTGCAACCTGCAATTATGGGTAATAATATAAGTTTGTTAATTTGCTTATATATGTATATACATTTAACCATTTTTCGTTTAAAACTCTGAACGCAGATATAACAAGAGGAGATCCTCAATAGCCGCGGCACTTGAAATTCTTTTAGGCAGGATTAGAGTAAATTAATTTGTGAGACCTAGGCCCCTTTGGCGTGGTCAGTACATCAATCGAAAGGGTTTGACCTCCTGAGTCCAAAGCTGTAATTAGATCTCAAATAGGTCAAGACATGATGGAGGTATGAGCTAAAAGTTTGTGCTTGAAAAAAAAAAAAGAACAAACTCAGAACCATTCTATGAGCCGCAGCTAAAAACAATTATCCATACCGATTTTCTGTTCTGTTAATTAAGCGAGTGAATAGTGATATCGAAAATGATAAAAATTGATTTTACGTACTCATAAAATATGTAGGTTCATTGTTCTAGGTGTACAAAGGGAACCAATTTTCTAATATATATTTAGAACAGAGAGAACATAAAGGATCCTTTGTTACATATTTAGAATATGAGCCAATATTCTGGTGTATATTTATATTATAAAATAGGGAACCAATCTTCTGGTATACATTTACAATACTGAGCAGACAGACAAACTGATATTTTGGTGTGTGTGTGTGTGTGTACACGCACGCACACAAACACACACACACACACACACATACATATATATAATATTGGACACTCAAAGGAAAGTAATTTTCTGGGGCGTGAAAGATCTATTTGCATTGCAGCAATCAGTAAAAGAAATATTGATAACTTAACGTCGCGTGACTGCGTTAGAAATACATCGTGCTGTAGATACAAAGGAGACAGTAAGACTTGATATATTCTTTTCCACATTTTTTTTTAATATATTAAGTTTACAGATTGAAGTTTTTATTTCTGTTTCGCAAGTCGATTTTCGCTGAACCTCTACGCACAAATTGGTTCGGTTATTTATAATCGATCGGAGATCTAATCCAACTTCGTAGATTTGGAGCAGACGATGGCAATTGAAACTTTAATTTGCAGTATTGAGCTTGTAAATGCACCTTGCAGCCCTTCTTAACTAAGCCATGTAGTAAATATCGAGGATACCGACAGACATTATTTTCTCATTTGACTTATTACAATTCTAGTGTTAATAATTTATTTTATTAATGCTTTGCTTAGAGCGAGTAAAATCGTTTGGCGATTGACAGATTTTATTTTTTGTAATAAGAATTAGTATTTTTTTGTGCCGTTATGTTATATTTTTGCAGTCTACAGAGCGTGGAGCCGTTTTGATAATGAGCAGCTAAAATCATATAACTTTCTATAATACCTAGCCTTATTGACAGTATTTATATTTTGATCCTAAACGGCATCTTATATGATAAGTGTGTTAAATGGACAGGCCAGAGGACCCCTCTAACCTCCCATCCTCTAGGGTACAGGTATAGACGAGCAACTATAACCAGAGGGAATGCAGCCACAGATATGCCTAAGCCAAAGGGATTTCTGGCTTGGCCATGTAGGCATTGTTTGTACAGTAAGGTATTGTTCAGGTAAACAAACAATTAAGACTTCGGATACACATTTTTTTTAAACCTTTACGTTTCTTATCTATATTTATATCAGTACACGAGTTTTATTTATTAAGAATTTGATTTCAATTTGAAGATTTAGAATATATAACGTTTCTGTTTTTCAGATTAAGACACACACATATCGTAGCAAGATATCATGCTTTTAACATGCCTGTCTCGTTTTTATTGATTGTCAACAGAAAACATATACAAATAATTCGGATCTTTTCCGTTTGGCGCCTACCAACAGTACAAAAATGACATTCTTACAAGGGTTGAGGACGCGCATGTGTCTGGCATAATGAAACTAGCAGTCATACCCAAAATATTGAAAGTATGTGGCACAGTTTAATTTGAAGCGAAGAAATAAGCGTCAATGCGGAACTCATCGCCAAATGGTTGACTCTTATCTATGTGAATTTATATGGAGAAATAGAAACAAAGATGAAGATTTATTCAAGAAATATTGTTTAATATTGCAGAATTCGCTAAATAAATATCATATGATGTTTCATTGTTAATTATTTTATTTTATTGCATTACTGTTATTTTCCAAACGATCTGTTGGTGGGCGCCAAACTGAAAAGACCCAATAATTCATTTTTATAAGTCAAAATTTATGGTTTTTACACTTTGTAGGAAAGTCAATTCTATGAAAGAGGAAACGTTTAAGAGATAAGCCATAAGGTAAATTAAAGTGTGGAACCACGAAACAACGAGTAAATATATATGTGTCCCAAAATACTAAGCTCTGAGGTAAGGAAACAGAATAATTTGTAACCCCGCTTGTTTTCACGCATATGATTTCAAACACTTCCAACTTCAGTACGCACCGTTAAATTGTTATCAACGCATTTTTTGTTTGTCTTTTTACCTCAAACCTCTTGGAGCGTGTCCAAATAGGCAAATATAACACATACACATACTTGACCTCCAAGGTATAAAGTGGAAAGTAGCATGTACTAGTAGTTCTTCTTCAGTCTGAGAAGTTATATCCTAACTCGGTAACTAATGGATGTGAGTCTATGTCAGCAACTTCTTTTTTCTTTTCTAAGACGTGTTTTCTAGTCGTAATTTTAAGTTGAAGAAGAGAAAAAAAGAAACAGTAACCCCCAAAAATAACACAGATGTTAAAAGAAAACCAAAGTTTAATGGTACACAATAAATATTCACAAATGAGACTGCCTCCAGTCCCTTAATACAATGAAATACTTGCTCAATAATTTAGTATATGAAGATGTATCCAGTTTAATTTTTAAATATTTATTACGTACCATTAAACTTTGGTTTTGTTTTAACACCAGTGTTATTTAAAATTTACATAAATGTCGTTTTAACCCTAATCCAAAGTATATTTAAACATTTGAAATTTAATGTAACTCAAACTGTTACGTGTTCTTTTGTTTCATTCTGTGCTGTTTTTTACTAACGCTAAGTAAAGGTTTCTGTTTCAAACACTAAATGCTTATTAATATAACCTGCATGTCAGAAATATCCGGTATTACCTACAAACCTCATTAGTAAGTTTAAAAGAAGTGTGACTTATTTTTTAACTTAGTAAACATAGTAATGAAGTTTGTAATTAGTTTCCATCACTGTATGACAGTCGGTTGCTACGAGGGTTTCTAATCCTTCATTATCTTCAGTTCAGTACACTAAAATCTGTGGCTGCTAAGTAATAATTTTTTTTGTATAATTCTCTGGAGAAAGATATTGGTTTAATCGAAAATAATCTCTTCCTTAATCAGAAGAAAACCTTCCAAAAAAAGCGTTCCTGACGAATATTATTAAAATTTCGGTAAGTATATGCATATCAAGTTTCCGGCTATACTTAGCGACTCACGAGATCTAAGCAGGAAAGAATGTGGAAGAAATGTTTATTCCTTAGAATTAGCGATAGAGTCGACTTCATCGGCTTTTTAAATAAGTTTTTCTGAACTATCAATGCAAATTACATGTATGAGTATATAACTTTGTTGGTTACTCGGTCGAACAAAAAATATTTTTGTTTGTTTTTTGAGCAAAACCCCATTGAACTATCTGCTGTGTCCACGCGGGGGAATTGAACTCCGGATTTTGGCATCGTACCGCTCTCCCACCAGGGGCCAAAAAATAGTAAATAAAAGCACCACAAATACTTCGGTTAATCACAAAGGTACCATAAATGCTACAGTCAATCACACTAATTATAGATGGTATCCTCTGTATTTTTATATATATAATATGAGAGAATTTACCCAGTTTTTTGCCTAGTTCTTTACGCCGAGTGCCATTGGTTAAATTCGGATCTTTTGCAATCTACTTTGTTGTAGCAGCTTGGATTACAGCGTGGTACAACAGAGGACGTTTACTCCCTGAAAACATATTCAAATAATAAACGGTTTTGTACATTATTCATTTGTGTGCATTACCACAAGTACTTTAGAATTACAGCAAAAATCTAGTAAAGAAGACCGGGAAGGCTGATGGATTGAATCTCCAAGAGGTAACGCGCCGTTTCGGACTGTTCCGCCCCAGTTTAACCCCTGCTGGGTGTTGTAAGAAGCAAAAACAAGAAAGTATTTAATATCATGCAATACCTGGATCCCGTCGGTAATTTGGGGGTTAAAAAACTTTAAAAGATACTTGGATAGAGTGTTCAGTGATAATATTTTACAGTATCCAACTCACACCTGGTTGAATCAAATAATGGGTTGTTAGGACAGGAAACATAAATAGTTAGAATTCAAATTCGATGACGAGGAACCCACTTTGAGACTAATAATGGTTGGAGACGGCTTGAATGGGTAATGAAGAAAAACTTTAATATAAGTTTAACATAACAGCAAATGTACAACGTTTCAACAAGGTTCTGTCATCATCAGGTACTTGCTGTTATGTTAAACTTATATTAAAAGTTTTCTTCATTACCCATTCAAGCCGTCGTCATCGAAAGAGAGTATGGGTTGGAGGGCTTAATGAAATAGTTAGAACGTTTTGTACATTTACAACATTGCTATTAGGTTACATATCCCATCAATGTTAATGAAATTGCAAGCGTAATATATTATATTAAAAAACACACACACACACACACACACGCGCGCGCACACTTGATAATTGATTTTTGTTTTTAATCATCCCACGAAAACTAGAAACATAATATAGTGTTGCGTCAGCGAGGTCACGTGACTAGTATCACGCCACCTGTTCCTTCAAGAATGCCCTAGCATTTACTAGATATGTGTTAGTCTTGTATATATAAGACGTTCACAACGTGACGGGACAACAGTGTAATGAGTAATTGAATGTATGCGGACAAAATATTGTTGGCCACGTGAGACATAGCGTTGTTATAAAGCGACTGTTGAAATTAAGTGTATCGTAAAGTTATATTCAGAAAGAATAAACCAGTTTTATTTAAGAAAGGACTTGTGTCGCTAAAGTTTCGTCGGAACGAATTTACGGAAAATTAACTAACGAACGGAGACGTAACAGTAGAGTTTAGAATTCGATTATCTAACGTTTCACGTACATGTTTGTTTGTTGATAATACTGTAGGTAGCTTCTGCGAAACGGTTTGTTGATGATTATTCAACAGATGTTTTATGGAAGTTTAGCGGATTTTCATTCAAAACGCTCAGGTGGTAGATACTGGCCTGGAATAATCTCTATGAGCTGAGAATTGTAAGTTCAAGTTTTTGTCAGGGTTGATTTCTTGAAAACCGTGATTTAGTGTTGGTTTGTTTATTTGTAGTTAAGCGGAACGCCTTCCAGACCTGCCGCTGAGCCAGTAAGGGCTAGTGTCGGTAAAGAAATTTTATGATTCAATAATTTCTTACACCTCTCTTTCCAGTGCCTTGCCGAAAAAATAAATTATGTTGCGTTTAAGTTTATATTCGAAGTATTGAAAATAATTTACGCTCTTTATTGTTCATCTTTCAAGCGAAAAATTACAGAATTTTACGAAAATAAAAAGTGTCATCTCAATCACCAACTGTATGTTCGTGTAAAGGTTTATAGACATTTTATGATCTTTGAAACACAGCAATTCAGTAAAATATGTTATTTCTGCCATGTCTGAGATATATGTATGTTAGTAACATTACCTTATTTACAATGCCTAGTTCAAGAGGTTCGTTTTTTGTTTTGATATAAAATTTTTGGAAATGAGCATTCTACAGTTCATTGCAAGCGTCATCATCGGTTTAAAATAATAATAATTATTGTTATTTTTAGATGATATCCGAAGACATGGGATTCCAGAAAAAAACGAAAATTAAACAATCACTTACATACCCGTATCTGCCCGTTACCTGGGAATCAGCCTTAGCCTACCTCCATACCGGGCCCACGTGTGCTTCCTCGCCCGTGTTATCTTCCTTCAGCTCCTGGCCAGCATCTACTGGAACAAAAGTTTTATTACAACTATCTCCAAACGTGTCGTACTGCATAGAGAGGTGCTTTTTTAATTCTTTTAATATCTTAAAACTTTAGTTTTACCAATTAGCGTCAGGTCTTGCTGTTTTTCTTAGTGCAAAGTTATACAATGGGCTATCTGTACTCTGTCCAATGCAGGAAATAGAACCCCAAATTTTAGCGTGGTAAGTCCGTAAAATGACCACTGACCCACCGAGAGATCCGCAAGGTTAAGCAGTAATTTTGAAACATTTGTTTCAAACTCATTGTTTTGTTCTTTTAAATTCTTTCGAGAAATGATGTTTTCTTACAGTTAAATTAAACACGGGCTATGTGAATTGTATAATGTATTAAGAATAGTGTTATATTTTGTAACGAATCTATGCTCCTAATATAAAGTTATTCTGGTGGTTTAAGTCACTTAAAAGAATTAATGTGCTAAATTGTGTAACAAATTATTCGTTATCTTCAGGTCAAATCATAATGGCTTTTGTTTTATCGTTAATCATGAATATATATATGTATACATATATACATATAATTGTTTTAAGATTCGCAAGCCAGTTCTGAAATTTCTTGGAATATTTGTTACTGTTTTAACAATTTATAAATTTCACTTTGTATTTTGAAATATAATTTGACTTTGATTATGTAATATAACTTTCCTCACATACTGCACAATTATTACGTTGGCAAAATCCCTTAAACTCAACTTAAAGGACAGTTAATAAATGCTTGTCAATTAATATAAAGAAGTTGATTTGCTGCTTCATTTTAATTTCTATTATATGTATTAAACAAAAGTGTAAAACAATTTAAATAATATGCAAAATTATTATACGTGATTATAGTTTGGAATATATTTTGTTTGTTACTTTTATGTGAAATTATTCTACTCACCTCAATCGTGTATCTCAGGGATGAAATAAGTTTATTGTTATTGACTTGCAGCAATTCTTCAGCCTACCTAACATCAGAAAGATTACAACATGAACCAAGTATTCATAGGAGTAGTCCTGAAGATGAATCAGAAAAGTAGGATTTTATTTTTCTAATTTTATTACTTTTAAGTGTAATCCAAGTATTACATCTAATGTTTGCTACACTTATATTAGTCAACATGTAGATGAATGATGCTGAAATGTAAGAGACGGTGAGCGTGATTTTTATGCCAATTTTGGGTATTATCTTAAGCTGATTGTACTCCAACAACTATGTCTTTAAATTTGAGGTATTGTGAAGTATTTCCAGAAGCTAAAAGTCGGTGATATTGAGAAAATGATGAAGATTTACACACTGATTCAGTTAGGTTTTATTACTTACATAACATTGTTTTCCTGAATTTAAGATGAAGGTTTAAAATCATGCTATAAGTATAAGGTTTAAACTACATTTTTGAGGAGGAAGAAAATAACCATTTCAAAAGGAAATTGTTGAATTTTAGTGAACAACTCCCTGCTGGGACCTTGAAAACGTATAACAACTAAAATTAGATAAATCTTTCTAGTATGATTCAGAAGCACTTAGAGACTTGTGATTTTATACTAACAAATTTACAAAGTCCAAAGAAAAAAATAAGCAAAGCTAAATGAGTTAAAACCAGGTTGTCATTCATGCCATTTAAGTCTTATTCAAAATACTAGATAATTCTGCTAAACACATTCATAGAACATACTGTTGGAAATATTTAGATGTATTATCACGCCAAAGATGGTATTCTAAGCTCTTGCATTTGATATATATAAAGATTTATTTGTGTTTGCTATGTAAAGTAATATGGATCCACCAGAATAAAAACAAACAAACTCATACTTCATGACCTAGTGATGGTTTGATTCATATGTTATCCACATGTAATGATTTGGTAAAAATCTTTTAAATTTGCTGTGCTGAGTACACGTGTGGATGATATGCAGTTACTTACTCCACATTTATAATTGTTTATGTGATGCCTGTTTAAAATCGGTTTAACTAATTATTGTCTTCTCCTAAGATTGCAGGTTTATTTCCTTTTTATTTCTCTTATCTAGCATTTTTGTCATTCTTCCAATCTAGGGTTCCCCTCTTTCATCTTCCTGCGGATGACCATGCTTTTAGCCATGAATATCTATAAATTTGTTTGACTAGAGTAGTAGGATGAAAATATATTTCCATAGAAATATTAAAACAAGATTAATGAAATAAGTAAAAAGATAATACAAATTTTATAATATATATATGATACTATATAGGTAAAATTCTAGAAACTTCTAACATGATTTATAAATAAAAATGGCATACAGGGCAGAATATTGAACTCAGTAGTTCACCTACATTGAAGGTTATCTTGATAGTTCTTTTGATAACACACTTATTTCTAGAGGTTTTTTTTTTTTGCACAGATCCAAAATTATTATAATCTGTTGGAAAGCTTACCGCTCTATTACTAGATAATCACCAAAGATGATTGATGATTCTGTCCAAGCTGTCTTCTATCTTTAGCAAGACCACTCAAGTATACATAAACCCATGATTATTTTGTTAAGGTAGAGCAGTAGACTGCTGAGAATAGAAGAGTTATTGTGGGTTTGAAATCAATGCAGAATCATAGAATACACACAATTTAGAATATATAATGTGAAATATGCCTTTTGGATAATGGTTCAAGCAACTGATATTAATCATTATTTATTCTAACTGTAGCTATCAAAAACACCATGATCCTACACAGTCTCCATCATTGTTCCCACCACATGCAAAAGAACAAAAACAAATCAAGAAAGAACCTTCATGTGGAAGTGATTGGGAGTACAACACTTCCTGTATGAGCATGTTGTTAGATTCAGAGGAACTGTCATCAATGAGTACTTCCTTAAAAACAATTAAAGGTGAGTGTAGTTGTTCCAGTTAGAACTGTAAGACTATTTTATATGCATAACTTAGTTCATTCTGCTTCAGCATCTTCACTAAGGATAGATGGGCCAAAATAATATAGGGGTTGTGAGTGTTTTAGTACTGGAAAGAGTACAGTAAAAGTCCTATTCATTGCTATTTGATTCTGTAAATCAAATTTATATTATACTTTACATATCATAGTTTTACTGATTAAGTAGAAATTGAGGACCCTTAATACTTATTTATATATAAAAGTGAATTATTTTTAGTTGTTTATTTGTTGCAGCTCTTGCAACTATTAGTTTACACTTATTCATTTATTTCTTAACAATACTATAGATGAGGAGTATTTTGTACCTACTGTTACGTTTAACTTAATGTGCATGAAGTCAATCTGTTGGACTGACCCCATATTGGAGAAAGAATGTTGATTATAATTCTGAATTTACAACATATATCTACATGAAATGTGGCAAACTTTCAGAAAAATGTACACGTCTGTTGTACACAAAATAGTAGATGTGTTACAAAAGTATTTGTACTCAAGATATGTCTGTGAATTGATTATGTCAGTCTAACTCATATTCTGAAAAATTGCAATGCAAAATGTTCACATGAAGAATCAATGAAAATACTTTTGTCCATCATACATTTTGCATTGCATTTTCATAACTTCTAAAACCTCCAAAATACGTTTATAGTTTTTTTAGTTTCCCTGTATATTGTATCTTGTATTTACTCTTCTCTACCATGATCTGTCACTAAATCAGCAATGTAGTGTAAAATGAATAATTGATAACTCTGACATCAAATACAAAATACCATGTTGAATGGTCCTCTGCATGTGCACTTTAACCCCCACCCATGTACATAGGGTTAATTGGTTGGTAATTCTTTTAATTATCAAAAGTATGTTAGCCTTGTGCTAGAACAAGTTCATAATAATGTTTTCATCAAATAAACATCTATAATTAATTCAAAAGTTACAGTTAAAAATTATTGTAGATCTTAACTATATATAATTTACATTTAATCAGAAGTTCTTTATAATTGCAAGTAATTTCATTTGCATATACTTGAAAACATTATACATCTTTCATACAACAAAATTAAAATATTTTGGACAGCATAACAAGCTTTATCCATCTGCAGCAATTTTAAGATGGCATTTCTAGCATAGATCCATCACATTTCCTTTTGCAGTTTAAAATGCCATCTTCAATATACCACAGACAGATGAAGTTCCTTGCACTATTCCAAATTTATTATCATCCACCACCTAAAACATTGTTTTAATAAAATTAAAACAAATAAGGCAAAAATCTTATTATTTATCCACTTGTTGAAGTTGCAATTCAGTTTACTATATCATGTGTCTGTTACTAAAAATACACTTAGTATGAAGTGAAACGTACTTACCACGGTATAATTTTCCAAATTTTCCTCACTTTGCCTTATATTAAGACTGTCATTTTTATAGACCTAAAATACTCTATCCAAGTAAGCTGGAACTTGATAGATAAAATAATCATTGACAGTATGTGCCTTTTGTATTATTTCATTATGAAGTAATTAGGCCTGAACATAAGTAATAATACATTTAAGTATAATGTTTGTCCAATCAGGATTTGTAAAAAAAATCAACATAATAAAACCCAGTTCCATATGTGGTTCTTTAATCAGTGTAAACATGTTTGTTTTTTCATCACAATGTAATCTCACCATATAATCTTCCTTTTCTTTTTTAATCAGTGGAAACAAAGACAGAGGAACAGCCATTATCCAGTGAAAATCAGCAATCAGCTGAAGGTGTAGATGTTAGTAGAGAGCTAGATGAACTTAGTACATTACTTCAAATTCATCATCTACAAGCAGATGCACAGGAGAAGATTATGTCCAAGGTAGAAAGTATCATCTCAAAGTACTGTTCTTATTTGGCTAAGACCATTCTGAAACATCAATGCTTGCAGGAGGTTAGTATTACGGGTTAGTCTTAGCATTAAGGTTAAGTCTCTAACATAACTGTTAGTCAGATATAATTTTTTGAATCTATTTTTTCTGTTCCATGAATTAGGTAACTGCCTCAAACTTGCCACTTTTTCTAATATATGTTCAAAAGATTATTTAGAAAAGAGATTTCTTTTTCAACAATATAAATTGTTATGTTCTCATATTTAGTTATGTTTAAAGTGGGTCTAATTCCTTTTAGGCTAACTTTGTATATAGTCATACTTATTGTTGTTACAATTATATGTGATACTTCCATATTTGTTCCAGTAAAATGAAGATAGAAAATTGAATTGTAACTATAATATTGTTAAATTAGTTTTTAACAT
>NW_013665903.1:678436-684321 GCF_000517525.1 Limulus polyphemus
CTCCTTGTGTAAAAGACAAAAAGTCGTTCTTTAACGTATCTAATTCGCGTTTAAATTTATTGATTTTTTCCATTTGTACTTCTTGTTTCCTTTCTTGTTCCAGTTGCCACTGCTGTAGTCTCTCTTCTTGTTTATTTTCTTTCTCCTCCAACAACTGCTGTAATTTCTCTTCTTGTTTATTTTGTTGTTCGAGCTGCCACTGTTGCAGATTTTCTTGCCACTGCTGTAATATTTCTTCTTGTTTCTTTTCTTTTTCCTCCAACAACTGCTGTAATCTCTCTTCTTGTTTAATTTCTCGTTCTTCTTGTTTCTTTTCTTTTTCCTCTAACAACTGCTGTAATCTCGCTTCTTGTTTCTTTTCTCGTTCATTTTCTCGAACGAGAAAAGAAACAAGAAGAAACTTCTTGTTTCTTTTGCTGTTCTTGTATTGCAGCCATCAAGTCTGCTATGCTGTAGTTTGATTTGCCGCTTCTCGTTTCCATTTTTCTTTCTGTCCCACTCTCTGACACCAATTTGTTACGTCTCCGTTTGTTAATTAACTTTTCGTAACTTCGTTCCGACGAAACTTTAGCGACACAAGTTCTTTACTTAATAAAACTGGTTTATTCTTTCCGAATACAACTTTACCGATACACTCAACTTCAACAATCGCGCTAAACAAACGCTATAACAACGAACGTGCTCAATAATACTTCTGACTGCAGATCAATTACTCACTGTCTACCCACACATTACATTCCCCTCTTTTATATACCAGCCTACCCTATATCTAGTAATTACTAGAGCATTCGCCAAAGTACAGGATAGTTCTAGAAACGTGGCGTCACAGTGGTCATGTGACTCGCTGACGCAACAATATACTTAAATTACTTTTTAACATAATTACAACCAGCTAATAAACCATACATATCCTCTGGTTTAATGCCACAGAAAGAACATACATCATCATCTCTGATTTTTATTTTATAACACAATTTCTTTGTGAATAAAATTCTGTAGAAAATTATTTGTTTAACTCAGTGTCCCTTAGTTTAATTAAACATACCACTGAACTTTTGCAAAATTTATTTTTATGACTTAGTTACTATTTTATTCCCACTCATTTCTCATGGGTTGTAAGAGTATATTATAACTATGCATCAAATTTAGAATTCTATAACATATACTATAATAAAATGTAAAAGAAAAGTTAAAACTGAAGCTATTGGTAAATGCTTTATTTAATAAGAAATATCCTAATTGGTAGCTATTTTTTATTATAAAAATAGTGTTGCGTCAGCGAAGTCACATGACTAGTGTCACGCCACGTTTCTAGAACTATCCTGTACCTTGGAGGGTGACAACGTGACGGGAATTATGAGTGTGTAGGTAGTGAGTAATTGAACTGCAGTCAGAGAGAGACGTATTGTTGAAGTTCGTTGTTATAGCGTTTGTTATAGAGCGACTGTTGAAATTAAGTGTATCATAAAGTTATATTCGGAAAGAATAAACCAGTTTTATTAAGAAAGGACTTGTGTTGCTAAAGTTTCGTCGGAACGAAGTTACGGAAAGTTAATTAACAAACGGAGACGTAACAACAGCATAAAAGGGTATAAATATTGTGTCTATGTATTTTATTTTGAGAAATTGATTTGGGTAATACACAGGTTGCATTATAAATTCAGCAAAATAACTTGATCTAAAACTAAACAACTACTAAAGACTTTAATAACATCAAACTAAAATAGCCCAGTATTATTCTCATTTTACTAGACAACATCATATTCAATTGTTGATTTAAAACTTCAAAAACTTACACTATTGAATTAATAATACTTTAACCTATGTCAACTTCAGAGCATTAATATATCATTGAAAATAAATTATTTTATCAGTTACTTCTTAAATAATAGGTTTTCTAGCAATTAACTATTTATAAAAATTATGTAATAACATTTCATATTTATTATCCATTCTTCTGAAGGTTTAGGAATAACAAGAAATCAATGATTAATTTTATCAATAAGAAGAGATTTGATAATAGTTACCTAACGGGTCCAAATCTTCTTCATCAGGCTGTATTTTTTTCATAATTTCTGTGATTAAGTTATGAAAATGTAAATCATCAATTTCTTTTTGAAATCAGTACTAAAAATGAATCCCTAAAATTTAAAATAACTGCTACACTGGTTTAGCTGTAACTTCAGATACATCTGAAATAAGTTATTTCTTTTTCTCCAAAATTTATTATCACATTTTTCTCTGTATTAACTTTGATTTCTGATATTTTCCTACAAAACTTTAAACAACCCCAAACTGCTCTTAAAAATTCTTCCTTATCATTTAAATATTGCAATAGCTAAAGTACATTTGTGTTAATATTTTCTCCAATTAATGTTTTTCTTGAACTGTATATAATTCCCAAAATTCTTGCAACCAAAGTAAACAAATAAAGAGCAATATGTTTTCTTTGATGACATCTTCTTTTAGTTTCAAAAGGGTCAGTAATTTGAATATTTTGATATACTCTTAAGTTAATGTTCTTGAAAAATTGTTTAACTCATAGAGAAATATTTACAAATATTAATAGTAAATTAAAAAAAAATGCAAAACCCCAATAAAGGACCATGTTGTAGAGTCAAAAGCTTATTCGAAGTCAACTCATTATAAAAGGACTCAGTATACTAGTATCTTCAGTAAAGTTAAATAAGGCATGTAATTTACAAACATTATCTCTGAAATATTGCCTTGAAATAAAACCTTTCTGATTAACTTGAATTAATTCTGATACTGATAGGACTATTTTCTCTATTATTTACAGCATTATTGACCAGAAATATTTCACATATTTTCTGGGCTTTTTGCTTTTCAGCAGTAACGTAACAGTCCTTCTCTATGAGTAGTTGATAACATTTTTTTTTCTAAAACTAACATTTAGTGACATAGGCAGATAAAGTCCTAAGATCTTACAAAAAACAACATGAAATTCTGCCATAAAACTATCAGAATCAAATGATTTATCATTGTTTAGAGGCATTAATTTTACCTTATCGACAGTTTGTTATCATATAAAACTTCAAACAAAACTTTGCTTCAGATGCTTATGAAACAGTTTGCTCAGTTTAAAGAAAGAGTTATCACCATTTCTATAACGAAAGTTTTTATACGCTCACATTATTTATAGAGAAGCTTTCAGTTTCATTGTTGAAACACGTACAAACATAGGTGAAAGATCTGAAAGAATCGGTATCTTTCATCTCATGAAGTAGACCCAAAAGTAAAAAGCTTCATCAGCTTAGATGTCTATTGCTTAATTTTTTTGATGGTTTGTAAGATACGGATAAACTTTTGACTGCTGCTAAAGGTACGGATTAGGTAAGAAGTTTGATGCCGAACGAAAAACCCAACACCTAACTCATGGCAAAAGAAAAGACAGAATTGCAATGCTACTTTTACTTAACTCTGGTTTCAGACCCGTAATGCACTGACTAAATATAATGTGATGAAAAACGAACAACATTCTGTAATTACTAAAATAAGTATTTAAATATTCTCACATGAAAAGTGCTTTTGTTTTTCAAAAAGAATATATGCTATTTCAATCACATGTAAATTATGTTCAGAGGCTGTAACAATGTAAAGTATGTTTGATAGAAATACTTTATCTTTCTAAATAGCCTAATATAATGTTACGACAGCGGAAGTCATGTGACGCTAGTAACACGTCATGAGCTTCTAGAAAATTCATGTCCGTTCGTGAAGACTCGAGTGTTTACTAGATGTGCGGTATTCTTGTATATAAGACCGCCAAGAAGTGACGGCAACAATTGAATTGATTACATACAGAGATAGAGACGGACAATTGAGTCAAGCGCGTGAATCGTTCGTAGTGAATTATAGTGTTTGTTTAAGTTATAGCGTGACTGTGGAAATTAAGTGTATTGCAAAGTTGTATTATAAAAGAATAAACTAGTTTTATTTAAGAAAGGACTTGTATGGCTAAAGTTTCTTCGGAAAGAATTTTTACGGAAAACTAACAAACAAACAGAGACGTAACAATACTATTAAGAACCCATCTAAAATACTCGTGCACTCCACCCCCACCCCCCTTGATAATACTGATCTTGCATCCACGTTGTGTGTTCTACAAACATAACGATATATGTTTACTTTAAACAGTGGAAGCTCCTTTATGAACTGAAACAAAATTTTCAGTTACTATTTTTTTTTTGTTTTATAAAAATTTCAACGTTTGCCATTTTTTTACTAATATTTTTATAAACATTTCAACGTGACAAACACAAAATCGTTCTTACGAAAATATTTCCATACGCCATTTTAAGCAAATTGTTTATAAACTACTGGACATGTGCGTACATCAAGATCGATGTAGCTACGTCTTTGTAAGATGTGTTTTTAATACATTAACGACAACACTACGACGTCTTCATGATAACACTAAACCCAATACTTGTATGAATCAACTAAGAATTATATCCAGGTCGACCTATTCATGCGTTAACAAATTTTGTCATGATTTTTTTTGTGAAAAGGGAAGACACGGCTTGACCGGTCTAGTACTAATAAATATGTCTATATATACACACATTACATTGAATAAAACATGTTGGTTTGTTATCTATACGAGAAGAGAGCTTCTTATATCCTGCACTTCAAACAGTTTACTTTACAAATGTAACAGCAGCCAATCAATCAAACGCTAACTGAAATAAATTCCATTACAGCTGTTAGGTTTATCACCAGAGGAACAAAATGAGTTACTTGTCTGTTGTAACAGATTATTGTTATGTGCTATGGCGTTGTTCCACGGTTATAAGAACAACTATTTACTATGGTCATTACCAGGTTACTTTTTAGTTTTCTTCTCAGTAGGTAGCTTACTCTTATCTGAAGTTAATATTAATTAGTCGCCTGTATAAGAGAAATTTCTTCTTCTTACTTGTTTCATTTTTATAATTCTAACGTGTCTAATTTATAGTGCTTTGGTAACAGTTGCCAAAGTTTATGTTCTTCATACTTCCTAGATTTTCCCCATTATTTTCGTTGGTAAAAAAAGTAGCCCAAGAGTTGGCGGTGGGTGGTGATAACTAGCTGCCTTCCCTCTAGTCTTTCACTGCTAAATTAGGGACGGCTGGCTTTGCTCAAACTTCAAAACAAATAAACAAATCTATGATTTTCTTTGACTATTCACATCAAGGCGTAAACTATATTCCTTGGACTTTCAAACTCCACTTAATTTTTTTTTTAATTTTTACTTTGATAATTTATTTTCCCTTATAAATCTGTACTTATTCTTTCGCTTTCTCGTTGTTCCCAGTTTCATGTTCACGTAAAAGGGCTTCCATATCACGCACTTCTGTTTCGATATTGTGGACTTTTTGTGATATAGTATAAGATTTCTTATCTAATTTAAATAAGATTTCGTTCAGATCTTCACTATAATCTATTGTTGATTCATACAAACTATCATTGTGGAGACTTAGCTTGCTCACGTCTCCGCAAAGTCTCCCCGTATTTCAAGTATTTCCGCGTTGTTTGCTTAATTGGCATTTCAGTAGGTTTCTGAGAACTTTTAGCAAGTTTTAAATGACTTAGGAAACGGTAAGGCCAGTCAGGCCATGACCTGACCACTTTTTCATGGCATATATAGCTAAAACTTATGTATTAAAAATTGTTTCTTTTAATTCAATACATTATGTTGTGTGCATGCAGTATTTGTAGTTAAAATGGCTCAAGATTCAATCTCATAGCATTAAATCATCAAACATTTTCTGGAGGGGGCATGCTCCCAGACCCCTAGAAATGGCAAGGTGGCGGTGGCCTGACTACTCCAAAATTGCTTCCTTCGACAATGAAATATAAATTTTATGCCCTTTATAATTCTG
>NW_013665903.1:685321-721977 GCF_000517525.1 Limulus polyphemus
CATTTTCATTTATATAATGCTCTGTGAACACAAATTAGTTAACATAAATCAGTTAAATGACGAAAAATTAGGTATCTATTTACTTGTGACCACGCAGTGTACATTTTTTGTGCAACTCTTATATTAGTAGGAACCCTGTAACTAACAAATTATTGAACCCACGAACAATATGGTCCAGAAATAGTTTAGTAAAATGTATTTATAAAGTGGTGATTCACGAGTTCATAATTGTTTATATGGCAACTTAAGGTTTTGTTTATTTATAAACAGTATTGGGTATTGGGCTTTTCTAGTTTATGCCTTTTTTTGTTATGGTCGTAGTAAGCCAAGAGCCATTACATGACAATTTCTGAAAGTTGATCCAAAAGTAATCATTCTTTTAAGTGTTGTAGTCTAAGTTTTGTGTTTTCAAGACTCGTATTCAAACCAGAAACGAACTGAGCTAAAGCATTAACCTACTAGATATTACTAGTAAGACACTCTTCAACAATTCCAACTACCACATCCTCTTGACATGTATTTGAGTCTTATCTCAGAGTCATGGGATGACAACTAATGGGACACCAGTTGTGTTTGTTGTAATTTTAGTGTTTAGATCAGGATTTGAACCTGTGACTGCTCACAGTACTAGCAAGTGTTCTACCAACTGAGCTGAAGGATTAACCCACTAGTTAGGTACTTTTTTAACAACTCAAACTACTGAAATAGATGCAGCTTATTTTTAATTTGATATGTCATGTACAACACTTTTATCACAGTATGGATAATGTTGGGACATATCCATATAATACTGAAAACAGGTGTTTGAGAAATATGCTATAAGAATAAGAAGACACTCCTTTTTACTGAGTTTTGTGCCAAGAGATTTCTATCCTGTCAACTTATTAAGTTTTTTTTTACTGAATGTGATGCATTATTTTCACTATACTGAATGTAGAAGAGATAGATTCATTTATCAAATTTAGCTTTTTTCGTCATGAATCTCATGATGAAATGGCCCTCTGTTATTAGTTAATGAGTTCTACTGTAAAACTTTGGGACTTTATGAAGACTTCTCATGAATGGCATGTATTTTCAGTAATTTTTGATATGCCATATTCATTTGCTTTTACAGTAAGTATTAATTGGAGATATTTTGGAAAGAATCAGAATATTTTTTTAATATAACAACTCAACTTCACGAAATGAGCATGATGTCGGCCAGTGAAATTCAATTTTTTTATACCAGATTTTAGAGAGAGATGGAACTGTATCATGGGAAGCAGAAAAACAATTTTTGTTATTATGTTTCTTTCACAGAAACTATTCTGAGCATACAAAACAAGTTGATTACTCAGTTTTATTGATATATATGTTTTGATAAGCAAATCAGGTATCATTGTTCAGGTAAAAGTAAATTCACAAAGGTCTGGATGACGTGTTAGCTGAAACTATCATATAACCATCAGTCAGCCCTTCATTTTTACATATAGTTGCTATTACAAAAAAAAACTGTTGGTGACACTCATGTGGCCATAGATTATTGGTGGTTAAATAAAATGAACATATAGAGTAAGCTGTCTTTTGCTTAGAACTGATGATACCATAGGTTAGTAGCTTAAATTTTACATTAAGATGCATAACTATCATATCCCTATCAATATGTTAACCATCGTAAGCCTTCTTTAACAGTTTATCATGATCTTGTTCATTTTAAAATAATACTCTTTGGTCTTATAACTTTTGTGAACTCAATGTCTTCTTTCTTACAGGCTTATTGTAGAAGCATGTTCTTTGTTTCTAAATTAATTGTGATATCTTGTATTTCAAAATAAAAAAGGAGAGATTTGTTAGAAGTTTTCCTGTGGTTGACATTAGGTGAGATAATGTCTCAGTGTCTGTAAAACTGCATAATATTCATTACTTAGATGTGATTTAGTATTTCCTTAATATCTGGTTAAAACATCTGTTAATAAACTAATTGCAAACAATTTCAAAGAGAACACAGCAGTAAGAACTGTTTATATCTCTAATAATCTAGTAACTGTATATGAGAATCTGTTGCTTGTGTTACTTACAACTTCTTGAATAGCAAGACCAATCAACATATCTTGAATTGAATTAATTAAAACTAGTTTATGTTTTAGAATCAGTGGTTCAGCAAAAAATGTCATGCAGGATAGTAGTCTGGAAAATAGAAATGGTTATTGCTGTATTAGGTTTGATGTTTTGCTACATATAGAGATAAGGAATAGTGATATTTTGGTTACAAATTTCAAAAAGGCAAATTTTGAAGGGATGGAACAAGAATTATCTGTCATGAATTGGGCAGCTCAATTATTTGGAGACACCGATCAGATGTGGAAAATTTTTAAATGTTCAAGGTAAACATATTCCTTATAGAAAGAAAATGGCAACTGGAAGTAAAAAACCAGGTTGGCTCACAAATAGTTTAATAAGAGATAAAATTAAAGAAAAGCATCATAAATTTAAGAAATTTCAATTGGCTAGTATGACAAGAGACTTAGAAGATTATAGGAGTTCAAGAAAGTTGATTAAACAGGAAATTAGGACATCAAAAAGAACGTATGAGAAAAGGTTGGCTGAAAATGTAAAAATTAACAATAAGGATTTCTTTAAATACATGTGAGCCATTAACAACAAAATGTTAGGATGGGGGTAGGACCCTTGAAGGGTGATAAAGGAAGGCTAGTATCTGATGATTATGAGATGGCTGGGTTATTAAATTTTGCTTTTTCTTTGGTTTTTACTAGTGAAGATTTAAGCAGTATTCCACATCTTGAACAGTTGATAAATGGAAACAAGATAACTGAATTAATTCTGAGCTGGTTAAGAAAAAATTGGGAAGTTTAAAAAATGATAGGGCTCCAGGGCCAGATAAAATTTCCACAAGGGTTTTGAAGGGGGTTAAAGGTTGGATATGTGAGCCACTTATTACTATTTTTTGTAACTCCTCTTTTCAAGGGAGGTGATAAAAATTGTCCCAGTAATTATAGACCCATTAGTCTTGCATCAGTTGTGAGAAAAGTTTTGGAAAGTCTGTTAAAAGATGCTTTGCAAAGTCAGTTAACAAAGTTTAGAATTTTATTGGATGGTCAATATGGTTTCACTGAGGTAAAATCTTGCCTTACAGATCTTTTGACATTCTTTGAAAAGGTTACTGTTTACGTAGTTGAGAGTAAGGGTGTAGATTTGGTGGTTTTTGGAAATCATTTGACAAGGTGCTACATAAAAGGATTATAATTATCTCTGTAGGTGTGAGGGATAAGTTAGCAAACTGGATAGAAGAGTGGCTGGATGGAAGAAAGCAGAGGGTTCTTACAAATGGAGTTCAGTCAAACTGGATTTATGTCACAAATGGGGTATCCAGGGCTCAGTCTTAGGACCTTTGCGCTTGTTTATTTATATCAATGACATAGATGAAGGAATAGTCAATAAATTACTTGAATTTGTAGATGATATTAAGGTCTTGGGTGTTGCCAGCTCTGAAGAGGATGCTGCTGATTTACAAAAGGATTTAGATCATTTAGTGAGTTGGGCAAATAAATGTCAGATGGGTTTTAATTATAATAAATGCAAGATAATGCATGTGGTTTATCATAATTTGCATTATAAGTATAATTTGGATGGGAATAACCTTAATAGTGTTATGAAGGAAAGGGATCTTAGTGTAATAGTCGATCAGTCTCTAAAGCCATCCAAGCATTATGCTGTTGTTAGTGGTAGGGTAAATAGGATTTTAGGTTGTATTACAGAAATATTGAATATAAGTCTAAAGAGGTTATACTCTCATTATACAGGTCACTGGTTAGGCCACATCTGGAATATTGTGTTCAGTCTTGGGCTCCTTACCTTAGGAAAGACATTGAATTGTTGGAAAGGGTTTAGAGAAGGGTTACTAGAATGGTGCCTGGGATGGAGGGGTTGTCATACGAGGAGAGGCTGAAATCTCTCAAATTATTTTCTCTTGAAAAAAGAAGAATTAGGGGGGATCTGATTGAGGTGTTTAAGATGGTAAACGGAATTGATAATATTGGTGCATCATTCTTCATATTTAATAGTGAGAATAGTAGGACTAGGGGACCCAAATATAAATTTTGGCAAGGTAGGAGTCATCCTCAGCTAAGACAGTTTCATTTTTCTAACAGGGTGGTTAACCTTTGGAATGGGTTGCCTTCGGATATTGTAGAAGCAATAAATTTAAGTGAGTTTAAGAAAAAGTTTGATAACTACATAAATGATAAGGGCTACCTTTAAGATTATTATTTTGTTGATAATTTTAAATTAGTTAAGAGGATGGAACAGCTGAGATGGACCAATAGGTCCCAAGTTGTCCCAAAACATTATGTTATAACCTGGTTTAAAATATTTTTGAAAAATGTATGGCTAAAATTATTAACTCAGAAAAGATATTGTGATCAAGTTTAGAATATATTAAAATAATGAACAATTTGGTTTATCAGTTCTTTAGGAGGAACATATTGTAATATCGAGTATAATTTGAATGCTGTATTTCACATAGTAACTGAATATTGTACACAGTATAATACTAGTGTTTCTTTTCTTTATTCAAGGAAATGGAAATTGAGAAAAGTACCAATTTAGAGAAGCTTATTCAGCTACAGACCATCAACAGAATCCTAAACAGGGAACTTCTGGTTCTGAAAAACCAGTATCACAGTATCAGAGAGGATGATAACATCATTAAAGAGGAAGATAGTAAAGAAATTGGTAAGATGATAAATTCAGAAAGCTACTTTTGTAAAGATTACTCTGCTCTTATAAACCAGAACAAAATTCTTCAGGAACAGTTGACTGTTTTACAGCAGGAGGTTATGCAAATGAAAGAAAATCTTGTGCCAAAACCAGTGCACACAGTGAGCAACAGAGGCAATGACAGTGGGCCTCTTACTCCTGATTCTGGAATAGAAAGTTTTACTGCAGAAACTAAGTATCCACACACTGAAGATTCAGGTAGTATCCCCTGTGACAAAGACTGAAGTACATTTGACATACAATAAAATGAGTCTTAAAAAAACAGGGTAATATTATGATATGAAAGCTAGTTAGCCATCAGGCTTGCTATAAATAGAGAAAACAAGATTTCTTTCACAGATCCCTCCTGAAGCTCTTGAGATTAAGGTTTCAAGGTGTTTGATTTTATGTTCCATTATGTCAATACTCTCTACTCTCAGGAAAATTCTATCATTTCTTTAACAAATGAAGCTGCTTTGTCACCAATGTTGTACAGACCAAACATCTACCTTCAGCAGTTTGAAATTTGCTATTATATCATCTTGCCTTTCAGTATTGTATGTCATCATTAGAAACTTTCAGTTTAAAGTAATTCTGCCATTTTTTGGACAGATGAATTTTGTATATCATTAGTATTGTTCAGACTAAACATTTATCTTCATTTGTTTCAAATTTGCTGTTGTTTACCAAAAGCAGGGACTTACTAGATGTGTAAAGGAGGTTTGAGTTACAGATGCTTGCACATACTTTTCAACCACAACTTCCATAAGCTATCTTTTGATTTTTGTTAAAAAAAAAGTTGTCTAAGTATGATCTGTTGTTAAAAAGGTTCTTAGTTTAGACATTTTCATGATACATATATATATATATATATATATATTGATTAGCTGCTTGTATAATATAACTATGTATATAAGTGTGGTACAAAATGTTTTGCTGCATATGTTAATGTATTTGTAATTATAATTCTGATCAAAGAGGATAATTATTATATATGTTCTATTTAATGTGTCTTAAACTTTGTAATAACAACTAGTAACACAAAGTTACTGGACTTTTCATTATAATTTGAATTTTTTACCAAGAAATGCCCGTAATATGTTTTGATTCATTCAATTTCTGATTCCCTTTGTGATCATTAGAAAACGAATAATTCAGTTTTATTTAATCAATATTTTTTATTGTTTATAAGGAAAAGTAATTTTGTTTAAGGTAACACTGGAATTGTTACTTCTCAAACCTATATTGTACATATTGTTGTGCTTGACTGAACCTTTACTGTATCTTCGTTTGTGTTGGTCTTAATCTTGTAGCGAAGTTAGTGGCATCTTTTAGCAAAGCCTGTAGATCATACATAGGGTTATTATTGCTTTTAGTTAAATATGTAGAGTTTGTCAAGCCTGTACTGTATTGTGTGTTATACTTATAAATTTTGCTATACTTACGGTTACTGTGTAAATAACATGGGTTCTCAACTTTCATATCAGATACCCTACAACACCTAAGATTGTATTGTATCTCTTATTAGTCTCATATTGTCACTTGACGTTATGCTACTGTGTTTAAAGAAATTGACGCTTACTGAAACGCACTATGATAAGATGTATCAAATGTTGCAATTTGTAGAACATTTGTGCGTATATGGCTTTGTTGTGGAACTTGAGGGAATAGATTAGACCTACTTTACAGACTCGGTGTGTTTGATGCAGGGTGAAATAAAACTGAAATAAAAAATACAAATTATTTTAAGAGTCGTTTATTGCAAACTGTAACGACGTTGATGATCGTTACAAAACTAAGTTCGTTTAAAGGAACACATATGGAGAAATAGTCAGTTTGTGCTTATCACTATATGCTGTTCAAAGCTGAAGCCTACTGCGATCACGTGCAAATATTAGTGAAAGTATTAGCATAAGGACATTGTTAGCAGTTCAATTTTGACACGTGAAAGTGCTCTCAGAGAACGTGATTAACGGAAACAAAAAATACTTAGTTACGGAGAAGGCTTTAAATGCAGGAACTAACAGTCAATTTGTAGTTTGTAAGTTGTTTCACACGTTTAGGAAAAAAAATGTTTAATATAATTTGAAAAGTGCGTTTTGATCTAAAAGTGTTTTTAATAGATTTTATGGTGTTTCAAATTATTTAAAAATTTTTTGAATTTAATAGCACGAGAAGGTTGCTGTTTAAAGTGGGTTTCTTCATATAACCATTTCCAAGGTACAAAATGTTTTTTTTTTATTTTCAAGTTTAAGCGATATTGTTTAAAGTTGTCTGTATAGAAATAAGTGCACATGAGGAACATGGCTCAGCATTTGATTTAAAATTATTTGGCCCAGTTTCATTTTATTTCTTAGTGTGTGTGTGTATATACATATATATAAATCGGTGCACGTAAATTAGTTGATAGGTTTTCAATAAACGACACTTTATCTATCCTGTAGTTTTGTTTAAAAGGTTCCGACTAGTCTCATATAACGGAATAGTGAAGTTTTGTATACGTTATTTTATTTTATTTGTATCTGCTGTTGAGTCAGAACATGAAACGTAGCTATTGAATCAGCAAAAATTATCTAATATACAAATATCTGCAAGGAAAATGGATAAATGTGATCGTCCAGGTGTTACAAGACATGGTTTGAGTGTATAATCTCAGAATACAAGAAATCATGACGATTAAAAGGATCCGAATATAAATTTGATCGATTTATTACCACTTAAACTATGGATAATCTGGGCTTTACCGAATCTTTTGAAAATGTTGCTGAAAGAAAGCTTTCGTGGATATATTACATGGATTAGAAAACAATGTTATTAGTGTGTTTGCGATTAACTTTTACTTTGTCATTTTCATTTTTAAAGCTTGCTAATACTTTCAATATTGAAATAGTTAGTGCATGACGCCGTACTGATTCCACGTATTGTAACGAGTGACCTGGTAGCTTACGTATATATACATTCTTGGGCTTACATTACCTGAAAATGTTAGTGTGCAACCGCTTCCATATATTTTAATTCCATTTTAATAATATAGACGAATTATAAATTATAATATGGTTGAAAAGAAACAAGGTTTCAATTTACACACGTTTTTATGACTCTTGTAGTGTCATGTGTGTCGGTAATATTACCTTTAAGAAATCCAGGTTATACAGCGCTATTATTTCCATTTTACACATATCTAATGCTGACATATTTATTGAAATATATCTTAAAATGTATTCGTCATTAAAAAGATCCCTTGAACAAGTACAATGATGAATTATAACAGTAACTAAACATAATAGACTGTCCCTGACTCACCTGGGTGGAAGTGAATTAATTAAACTTTGGGGTGATAAAAGAACAAGGTAATCGTAATAAACCTAACATTATCTTATATTCTCTAAAACATTTGATGCTTATTGAATGGGCATAATTGTTTCTTAATCCCAACATTGTATTGGACGAATGTCCAGTTCAAGTTACTTTTTCGTCTCATGCTTAGCAGATGACTAATACTTCGCAGAAACCATGTTATGTTTTGTAAGCGGATTTCCATTTGAAATAAATTTATCCTTTTTGAGATATGAAAAATATTTATTTTTTAATATTATTGTTTCGTATTAGGTATGAAGCTTATGTTTCTGAAGCTATTCACTAGATGGCGTTAGATATTATAATGTCCTTTAATCGTTCTTTGTTAGTTTTCTGTGTTTTAGATTATTATCATTGAAAGTTGAAATCATCTAATTCTTAGTCCACATAACTAATACTTTTTAAGTTCTAATTACCTGTTTCCTTTACTTTTTGTCTCTTCTTAAAGAGCTAAACAAGAAAATACAAGTTTATAAATAATTTTGTATTGTTACATGTGACATCAAGTTCGCATGAAGATTGAAATGTCATACATCGTCCTTTTACTCTCTCATTCAGTTTATTAAATGGTTCATATACTATTTTAGCCCTTTTATACTTTCGTTTAAATATGAGTAACACAAACATAATAAAAACCTGTTTGTATTTAAATGTGAAAATGTTGACCACACATATTTGCATTTATTGTCATAGATTACCCAAGTTTAATTATTAATTAGCTGCTAATTAATTCATATCCAACGTTTTGGTAATTAATGTGATGCCAGGGAAGACTCGAGAACTGTTTGATGAGGTAAATATCAGAATTCGATACTGGACCTACTTGTCCGGAGTAAACGATGTCTGTTCTCCATTTAGTCTTGAAATAGTTTGGCATAATGGCAATATATCTGTGTTTCTGTCAAAGCATTATTTACAACATCCATCGTGAATGTGGATTCCAATGCATTTGAGAAATAAAAAGGTTAAAAAAAAGGAATTCAAGAATATAATAGACATATAAGACTTTCAATACCTATCACACAGGAGGATAATATAATGGAATCATATTAAAATAATAGGAGTTGAACCATACAACACAGAAAGTTAGAGGGAAAGAAGCCTTCTATATCCACCTCAATGGTAATTTACTCAGTAAACCCAACATAGAAGTCAGTAACAATTGGTTACCTCACTTGAAATCATTGAAATGTTAGTTGCCTAAAGTCCTAATAGGGGAGATCCCAGAAGAGTGGCTAGCACATCAGCCTTTTTTGACAGGAAGCTCTAGAAATGAATCCCTTCTCAGTTCTTCTCTGAAATTGGAACTCGACTGACAGCCGAAATTTAGGATATGAGTTAATTAGAAATTAATGTGGAGTAAAAAAGAAAAAACAACTAATTAATAATTGGACTTAGGTGATCATTGGTGTAGATTATAAGTTCTGTGTTAGTTTCATTACTTGTGTATGTAAGAACATTATGCTAATATAATAGTTAGTTGACAGATGACGACTTATAAGCATAATGAAGTGGTTTGATTTTGGGGTAACATGTAATAACCACTTCATCATGCTTATAAATCGTTGTCTGTCAACTTACTATTAGTTTCATTACGTTTATGTAAGTATACATATTTGTCAATGAAAATTCACCCATCTTTATTACCATGCGAGTGGCATCGGGATATTACGCTTTTCATACAATTTGGATAATTTTTATCACAGTTAGAATATTTTTTTTTCATTTTTAAATTAGTAACTGATATGCAAATATATAGAGCGTTCCGCGTAAAAGATCGTCTAGGTGCGAGCTTTTATAAGTATGTTTCCAAAGTTAATCTCTCTTAGTTAATATGATAATATGTTGGCCACTTTTTTCAGCTATTTATTTTATGATGTTATAACTCATATAATACTGTTAGCCAAATAATGTTGATATATGCTGTTACCAATGCCATCATTAACGTAGTACAAATTTTTTAATCCGTTAACGTTTTGCCATGTATATGAAAATGGGTTTTAATGAAACTTTCTAATAATTATTTTTATGGTAACAACCATTTATTTCCAGTATAACAGCATTTCTCTTGTCTCATAATGTTAATACTGTAACGCACTAGTTATTCCAGAGGTGGCGCTATGCTACGTTATTTAACACTGTAGATTCATATGCTACAATTTTTTCATTGTTTATTATTGATCGAGGTGCTGTACAAAAAAAAGATATAAATAAATCTGTTTGCACCAGTGTTATATATTTCTTGTTGAATGGTATTTAGAAGTTAATTTTCTTAAACAGAATACATAATGTGTAAAAACAAGTAAACCATATTTTCAAAAGGGAAATGCCCTTTTTTGTAAATAAATTATATTTTGAGAACCAATCTCATTGCACAAACTATAAAAAAACATATATCTTTTGCTATATGCTATATAACTATAAAATGTACGGCTTTAATGAATGTTTGGAAATCTCATGGTCACCCATACTGCAGTTTACACCACAAATACATCATGCGTTCTTAAAAGACCGTGTTAAAAGTTACAAATCAGTAACGTTATAAGGGAGAAAATGCAAACAAAAAACATTTAATCATACTTTCGATTTCAAAAGTTATGCTTGTCGGTGAATGCTGCAATATAAGTAATCTTGCTGAAGTTGTAATATTAACAGTCAACCAAGTCTCAAAAATGTTTTTATGTATAAGCAGAAAATTACTAGATTCTACTAGAATTTATTGTTAGCAATAAAACCATTAAATAAGTTAATGATAATAATTGTAGATAATAGGTATAGGTATAGATAATAATTAGTTAGAACACCTGTCGATTTGCTAGGATCCTGTTACTTCTTATTTGTTAAGTAGTTTAGAATTACAGTGGATCGTGTTCCACTTTTTTAACATATATTATTCAACTTAAAATCTAATCACGGCATATTCCACCAGAAATAATATTGCATTAACTCTAAGTATTTGAGAATCCTACCATTCGATGCGTTACTAAGATAGCGAAGTGAAGATTGAAGATTCAAGTTTAATAGTTAATTTTGTCATATAATATTTCAGTAAGCGGATTTTTGGGTTTGAAACCTGATTTATTTGAGTTGTTTTACTTTATATACAATATCAACAGAGTAATTTTAAGATTGGAGGAATGTTACAGCTGAAATATTCGTGTAGCGAAATTTTTAAATGATACAGATATGAATATCTATATAAATAGCCTAACATTTCAGTGTTCTCCATGGAAACGGAAAAATTTGCCAAGCAGTGCTTTTTTGTAGAGCAATGAGGTCCAAAGTCACACTCCAGACTAACTATGTCTTCATCCACAGGGGGAAGGTTATGGTTACGAACGAGTATCCTCTGACCCCACTAAAACAACAACAACAACAAAAAAAAACATTGTGATGACGGTGCCATATCTCCTGGTACGTTAAAGAGATCGTAAACCAGAATTTGTATAAAATTGAGCTCATACAACATGCGCTATTACGCATTTTATTTATAATAAATGAAAACAATAAATTATGCATAAGCATAAGTAAATTGGATTTTTAATAAAAATTTTTTTATTTGGGAGCGAAATTCCTTTTTATATATTCTAATAGCTGATCACCTTTAAAAACAAACTAACCTTTGCGTTAAAGAGATTATCATTTGTTAGTGGACAGAATGACAATGATAAAATAGTTACAGCGGCCTCAACAGAGATCTGAAGAAGTGAAAAGGCAAATGCACGAAACGTAATTAAGGAAAAGAGAAGAATTTTCAGGAATAAGGTAAGGTCAACCTTTTAGATTCTAAATTAATTTGGTTATTTACCGTTATCTCTACCCCCGAAACGAATGTTTTCAAACTACGCCATCCCAAGTGGCACAGCGATATGTCTGCGGACTTACAACGCCAGAAACCGGTCTTCGATACTGGTGGGCAGAGCATAGATAGCCCATTGTGCAGCTTTGTCCTTAACTACAAGCAAACAATCTACCCCGCTTCCCCTCCAGTGGCACAATGGTATGTCTACGGAATTACAACGCTAGAAACCAGTTTTCGATACCCGTGATGGTCAGAGCACAGGTAGCCCATTGTGAAGCTACAAACAAACAAACCACGCCATCTATCAACAGTATATGGTAATGTTTGCTTTATTAAATTTATATCCAGCTTGATAGACAATATGTTGGAAATGTCTCAGTTAAGAGATGGGTGAAAGGCTATGCGATTGGAGATGGTCAGGATATTTTAATGTTAAAGTTCGCGTTACAAATCAGCAAAAGATTAAAGTACATATGCGCAATATTAATCTAATGTGATGACAAAAAAACATAGATAGTTCAAATAAATTTCAATAAATAATGTAGATAAAAGACAGTGTTCACAAAGCGAGAAATGTCTGCAAACCATAAACAGCAGTTACATTTCATACTTTCAAGAGTTAATATCAATTAGTAGATGGCGCTTTTATAAGTACACGTAATCTAGTCACGAAATCCCGTTTTCCCTTCCGTTCTTCTTGCCCATGGTGATGTTAACTAATTCGTTTCCTTGACAACAAACCAAAGTCTACTGAATCACCTGCTTCAGTACATATTGAGAAATTTATATGTATTTCCATTTGTTTTTCTGTAATATCTTTGTCATTTTCAAACGACGCATGCACATTCATTGTTCTGATTGATAGTTTTCATCATGTTTGTTTGTTGTTAAGCGCAAAACTACACAGTGGGCTATGTGTGCTGTGCCCCTCACGGTCATTAAAACCCGGTTTTTAGCATTATAAGCTTTCAGATTTACCACTGAACCACACAGGAAGGGCATCATCACATTTCAAAAGCTTCTGATCAAACTTTTATGTGTTAGGAAATTACCTGATTCCTGCGGTGGTGAACTTTGAATGAAACCGAAAAAAATTACAAGTAGCGTTTTAACTAATAATCATTAATGTGAAGTTGATTATGTGTGGATATGAAGTGTTAGAACAGTGAGGTAGAATACAGGATATTCTACATAAATATGTCCCCCGATGGGACAGTGGCAAGTCTACCGATTTACAACGCTAAAATCAGGGGTTCGATTCCCCCTCGGTGGACACAGCAGATAGCCCCATGTGACTTTACTATAAAAACACACCCAAACATACATAAATATATTCTATATTTCTTTCATAAAGCACGTTCATGAACATGCACTGAAATAACTCAATTTCCCCTTAAATATACGGACCACAAGGGACAAATTATTTTGTCCTTCATGGATGTCATTATAGCAAAAATACAAACTCACCTTTTACTTGTCGCCCCCCCCCCCCCCACGTGGCACAGCGGTATGTCTACGGACTTATACCACTAGAAACCGGTCTTCGATACTGGTGGGCAGAGCACAGATAGCCCTTTGTGCAGCTTTGTGCTTAATACAAACAACAACAACACTACTGTTGGTGAAAACTCATTCCATAACCTAAATAAACACTTTCTTCGGAAAACAAAACTATTTTAATTGGAGCTTAGCCTGTCTTTTCCAAATCGTAACTTTGTGTCCACTCGTCCTATTGTCTTCAGAATATAGAACAAAGAACTTAGAGGCCTGTATCCTGTTGATCCTTTGGATAATCTCGTATGATTACCTATTACCTTTCTTTTCTCAAGATAAAACAAGGGAACTTAAACTTCCTGAAATATAACCCTTCCATCCCCGGAGTCATCCTAGTAGCCTTCCTTTGAACCGTTTCCAATAAGTAAATATCTTTTTTTATATAAAGAAATCAGAAATTTACATAGTATTACAAGTGAGGCCTAACTAGAGATTTGTATAGACAGATAATTATCACTTTCGACTTGTAATAATTATGTAAACTTATTTTAGCTCTCTATTAGCACTGATTTGATGGTTTAAATTAATGTCAAGATCATTTTCTTTAGTCATGGTAATGAATGGGTTCCTATTTATATTAATCATGTTATCCTAATTATCATAATTCCAGTGCATTAGCTGCACTTACTATAACTAAATGTAATTTGTCCAACTTCCCAATTGATCAAAGACATTCTGTGGTACCCCATCATCCTCAGTACAGCTAGAACTACTTAAGTGTGATTTCATCAGCAAAACTTACTAATTATACTCTTATAAATATCATTAATGTAGATAAGAAATGGCAAAGGCTCAATCACTGACCTCTAAGGCAATCCACTAGTAAATAAGGGTCCAGTTAGACTGGATTGCATTAACAACAACCTTTTGTTTTCTTTCATCAAAACACTTTAAAATCAAATTATTTAGTATCTTCCCAACATCTCCCGATGTTATATTCTTAGCTGATCATTTATTTGGCTCCTTATATATATAAATATCCACATCATTCAGATACCAAAATAACATGCTCGATAAAAGTTAACAGATAAATATGACAAGGTTCCCCCTTTAGCGAATCCATGTTAGAATTTCTTTATATCATGTTTCATTGAAAGATTTTCTAAAGTTTCCTTTATCTGACTTTCTAGAATATTTCTCACAACGTAGATAAGATTGACTGAAAATAATTATTATTCCGTTGTGGGAAATTCAGACCCAAGATTTCTGGGCGAGAGCCAGGTAGCCGAACCACTAGATCGTTCCGTAAACTGTATATTATGAACGAAAGGACCGACAATATTTATTCAGATTTCAAACAGTAATTGGCTTGAAATGTGGACGAGTATTACCTTTCGATAATTGTCAAAAAATATGTGATTGTTAAAAAATAAATAGCACAATAAACGTACAGATACAGCAGTTGAAAACATTGTCGGTAACTTCATCAAAGTGGATGCTCTGATTTCCAGTTTTTATATTTCTAACTGAAATTTTTATGATTTCAACATATAACATATGTGTAGTGAATATTACATAAGAAGTTCGAGTTGAAGACAGCACTTATACGATCATCGCTTGTGTATATGTAAAGTATTTAGTAGGTCGGACATGATAAGCTGGTTATGCGCACGTGATAAGAACAGCAACACGCGAAGCTTTCATTGGCTACATACTTGACACAAAAAGTTATTTTCCAGTTGAGTTTCTTAAAGAAAAAAAATTGTAAATGTAAAGTAAAAATTGGTTAATCAAGACAGTTTGCTACTTAGCTGAAAGACTGCAAACAGCATTCATTGAATGAGTACGTGAGAAAAAGGTTTAATGTGTAGATTGGTATTATTACAATCATGTACCTACAAACAAGTATAGTGGCAGTACTTTTTTATTGAAGTTTTGGTTTGGTTTGTTTGTAGTTAAGCACAAAGCTACACAATGGGCTATCTATGCTCTGCCCACCACGGGTATCGAAACCCGGTTGCTAGCGTTGTAAGTCCACAAACATACCGCTGTGCGCCTGGAGGCCTGAAGTTTTGGTTCTGTAGCGTTTAGAAGCTCGTCACGATATACATACCATCAATGTCACCTCCAGCGTCTTGTAGATTAAGCTTACTATCTATTCGATGGTTATTTAGGAATGAACTATGTCTACGTTTTCAAGTGAGACATTTAACCTGTACGTAACAAATTAAAAAAAAATCCAAATTCCCTTTTTCGAGGGAATTTTAATAATGTATTTTGTAAGTAGAAAACTGGAAAAAAAAATCAATCTTCTTTTGTTCACAACTCCTTTCTTTTTTGTCTTTTTCTGTTATTATGATTACATGATTATTATGATATCGAAACAACTTATAAACTTTTTCTCCAATAAATTTCTTATAAAATTGTTACTCATAAACATCTCGTGATTTTGAATGCGCGTGTAATTAAAGTTCACGGAATGAGCCACAAGAAACTGGTTGCCTGCCCAACACCGCTCCTACAAAATAACAAGCTTACTAGCAGGGAAAAGAGTCAGTCTCGGTGAAAGGGTACTTTTTTCTTGCCTTAAATAACCCACCAGTTAAAAAAGCATCATTGTCTGTTTTCATTGCAAACAATTTCTCTTTGTGAATAGATTTAAATTGGTACAGTAACAAGCAAGGAATAAAAACATCTCCATACTTATCACGCTATTATAGAAATGTTCCTATGGTTCTGTTAATTGAAAGTATCCCAGACCTTAAGCTAGTATCGGAACACTAAGTGCGTCTCCACTTTATAAACAGTTATGCACATGCCCGAACAGGAAACGTAAGATTGAGATATACGGTTTATCTCAAAATATTTTGTATCCCCGTTGTAGTAACATAAGTCGATTTGTCAAAGTCAGTTTAATTCAATTGGTATTTACTACCATATAATCAAATAAATCATTAACATAGTTTATAAACAAAAAACAAGCTGGCTAAGGTGGTTTCTATAACGAAGACCATATCTATGTTTTTTATTTCATATGAATTGAAGAAAAACTTCAACTTTAACTTAATCTTATCATATGAATAATTAATAAGTCTTCAACTTAAGACATTATTACATTTTGGCTTTTTCAGGGATCTACTTCAACAAAACCCCAGTGCACGCCACCAGAGAATTTCGATTGTGCTCTTATCTTTGTACAAACAGATGTTTCAATGTATTAAATGTACCTGCAACTTTCTACAGTCACGTGACAAGCGTTAGCAGGTGATATAGCCCAAGAAAAACCATAATATGACACGTAGAAAAGTTAACAAATTGTAAGTAGGTTGCTAGCTTCAATAAAATAAAAAAAAATCAATCAAACTTCTAAAAATAAATCAAAAGATCGTACCTTCTTTAGAAATACCTCACATTGAAAATTCAATTGATTATTATTCATAAAGTTGTGCTCATTGCAGACATCGAACCCCGAATTTTACTGTTACTATAAGTCCCCAGTGTTACCGTTGAGTCATCAGGAGCTGTTATTTATTTAAACTGCTTCATATGATGTGAATTCATATAGTAATTTAGCTTGACTTAAGTACGTCAGATGTTTTTAAAAATCGCTCAAAATCTCAAACTTCCGTTAAGATTAAAAGTACACGAGCGCTACTTCGAGGTTTGTTTGTAATTAAGCACAAAGCTACACAATGGGCTATCTATGCTCTGCCCACCACGGGTATCGAAACCCGGTTGCTAGCGTTGTAAGTCCGCAGACATACCGCTTTGCCACTGGGGGCGCTACTTCGAGAGCTCCCGGAATATTATCATTCTACAAAAGTTGGTAAAAGTTTGAGAGAAAGATCAGGCTTTTACCATTAAAAATAACCAGCGGTAACCTCAGACAGGATCAATAATTTTCAAATATTCGAGAAGAAATTGACCATCAAAATACACCCAGACCAGTGCACTTAAGCTTATGCCACCAGGAGGCGCAAGCAATAGTTTCGTTTGTTATTAAACACAAAACTACACGATGAGCCCATCGTGAGTATTGAAACCCGATTTTAGTGTTATAAGTCTACAGGCTTATCACTGAGCCACCGGGGGCAGCAAGCAATGGTGAAATATAAAACAAAGAGTAATTTATGTAGTTCATGACTGGCTGGTAAATGCTTTTCAAACTAGGTGGGTCGTTTGTGAAGATTTATACAGCAAAGCGAAAACAACTATCACTCCTTACTAATTGGGAACCCCCCAGTGGCACAGCGGTATGTCTGCGGACGTACAACGTTGGAAACTGGGTTTCGATACCAGTGGTGGGCAGAGCACAGATAGCCCATTGTGTAACTTTGTGTTTAATTACAAACAAACTAATTGGGAGGATCAGAATTTAAAAAAAAATCAAAGTTACACATTTTTGGAATTGTTAAATCACAACTCTAGGAAACCGATTTGATTTTTCTTCAGTGCCCTAAAACGTTTGTATTCAGTTCAGTAATTTATCTGTCAGTAAAAAGCAATAGAGCATAAAATCCTAATAACTGGATTCTTTACATCTCTTCACTTTTCATTGGAATTCTCTTAAATAAAATAGTAGCATATGACTAGATGTTTGAATATAAGCGTCATACATTTTCTCCACATGCACTACGAACATGAACAGTTCAAACTGATACACGTATTTATCTTACCAATATTTAATGTTCCTAGCGATAGAAGCCATATACCGTAGGTCTCCTAGTTATTTTACTATAAAGCTAGATGACAGGGTTATATAGACTGACAGATACATTTGTGTTTGCAGATTTACTAACACTTTTATTTTCTAGCATATGTAGATATAACATATGCCAGTATGATGCATATCACAAATTACTCTTCCATCACTAAAACAAACAAGTGTACAACTATTGAACAATCTTTTATTTATACGGTTACACCAGAGTGTCAAGGATACAATTTTTGTGGATTTCCGGTTAAAACGATCTGGTGTGTGTGCATGTATATAAGATTATCAATGATGTAGATTATGCTTTAATCCAGCTCAAGGGTGGGTGTCTAGAGTATCAAAAATGCAGGACGTGTTATTATGAAGCTCACTTAAATTGTCCTTTAAAAGTGGTTATTGGAAGAAATTAAAACGAACTTCAAATATTTGTGGCTATATCATGTAGTTTTAGAAGGGTACACTCGGTCTAGCAGAGCTCCCAGTGCACTTAGGCTGTCCTTTAAAAGTGGTTATTGGAAGAAATTAAAACGAACTTCAAATATTTGTGGCTATATCATGTAGTTTTAGAAGGGTACACTCGGTCTAGCAGAGCTCCCAATACAGGGAATGGATTATTCAACGCTCGTTCGATTTCAAGCGGCAGATTTCAAGAGAAAAACTAAAAATAATTTCCAGCCAAAACAGTCAAGTGTTACCATTCGTTTTCTAAACACCCTTTGGGCTTAGCATGGGCTGGTGGTTAGGGCGCTCCACTCACAATCTACGAGGGGCGGGTTCGAATCCCATCACCGCACATGTTCACCCTTTCAGCCGTGGGAACGTTATAATGTGACGGTCAATCCCACTTTTGTTGGTAAAGAGTTGGCAGTGGGTGTTGTTGACTAGCTTCCCTCCCTCCAGCCTATCACTTCTAAATTAGCGCAGATAGCCCTCGAGTAGCTTTTCGTGAAATTGAATAAACAAAAACAAACAAATCTACGTCCCTCACGAAATACATTTTCGTGATCAGTTAACGAAATTATGTACTCGAACTCCCAGACGATCGAGGAAATTCGGCTGCTGAAAACATTTAAAAAAACTTAAGTTGTCTATCGTTTTATGTCGCAAATTCATGATATTTACCTTGTTTAGTGGCAGTCATGTTTTATAACAACCACACCTCTACTGTACAGGGTGTCCGAAAAATCTGGAACCATAGGCACTTAAACGAATTTTAAGAATATGTTCCACGTGTTGACCTTGTAATTGAAAACAAGTTTGAAGACGGTATTTCTATTCTCTTTGAACACTGCAAAGTATATTCGTGACATTGTGAATGGTACAACACTCGTCGCGAATTCGTTGTTCAGATGTTTGGTTTCCCTGATCTTCTTTTTGTACACACATGCCTTGAGCAGTCTCCAGAAGAAGAAATCCATGGGAGTCAAGTCCGGAGAACTTGGGGCCCAATCAAATGTCCTGGGAAGGTGTCATTCAACCAATGGGTTAATATGATTCAGTTTATTTATTTCTTGAAAAAAATATCTATTCCTCTGTGTTTATTATGTATGCCAGTGAAACATTAGAAAGCTCTTAGAATCGAGTATGTACTGCTTACTTTGAGTTTTTGAGTATTTTGTTAGGTCATCAAGGCTCACCAGCATAAAAACGTGTCCCTCCAAGCTCAAAGCAGTTAGTGTTATATATGTATAATTTTTTCAATTCATTTGTTCGCCCACTTGGCCCGTTAGAACAATGACCACTTTACGAAGTTCTAATCTTTAACCTATAGCAGGGTGAAGAAAGATTGCTAATCTTTGAACACCCTTGGTGATTAATAGTTTTTTTTAAACTATTAACTTTACACCAAAATAACTGCCAAAGACATAGATTTCAAGCAGCTATAAATTAAGTAACGTGACATAACTCCAGACGACATGCTGAAAGGATCTGTGAGTACTTGGTATCTGATCTTTAAGAATGAAACTGAAAAGTGGAAGGACGCGGTGTGTGAGTTTCTAAAATACTAATAACGCACCGTCTACAAAAGACAGATAAACAAGAGGCACATGGTTCAATACTAAAAATAACTGAAACACATTTACTCAAAGTTAAGAGTCTGTAGAGAAACGAATACGTTTTCTAATAAATCTAACTTACAATTGATTTTGCAAAATTCTTTTAAAAACTCGTTAAATCTTGAAATGTTCTTTTTAAAAGAAAACAGTCTCGTGTCATCCACCATGGCTTTAGTTTATTTGTATGTTACACCACCTAGTGAGATATTTTATGATTTAAAATAGGTGTTTATAACTCTAACTAGTATACAACTACTACGAAAAGTAATCGAATCAGTAGTTTTATAAAATGACACAGGTTAATCAGTAAATGAAAACAGCGAAACTCACTGCCGGGAAAACACAGTAAACAAGCATGTTATAGATGTCTCTGTGGAATATCCTGGTCGTTTTCGTAAAAACTTCAAAGAGAAAAATAATAATAACATATTGAGAGTGTATCATTATCCATGGAATATGTAAAAAGCTGAGATGCCTGATTATGGAATTTCATTATAGAAGATGAATAATTAAATTCATGCGAGGAACAGTGGAATCTCAATAATTCTTTCTTCTAATTAGATGACGATGTTTTTTGCTGCAATAATAAATAGGTGGATATCCTTTACAATATTTCACACATGATTGTTTTTGTGAACGTTATTAAAAGAAGTATTAATATTTTCTACTTAAATTGTATCTTATGCTAATACGAGCTAAAACAACCAGGTCAGGGACACCAAGTTTCAGGTATAGCCAACCATAACTTGGAACTGCTGACCAGAAGGAGGTCAACAGCACCCGCCCCCTACGCCACAGCGCCTTTATCTTTCTGTATATGTTGTATTTAACTGTGGAACATACCCAGAAACCAATTTAACTTAATATCAATAATATGTTAGAGGAAGAGCGAAGCTGGCCAAGTCAACCATTTTCTATAATTGTTATGGTCTAGAAAATAGACTATCGTTCATTTTGGAGTTTAACCAAGTAAAAGTTAATTTATGTTAGAAGCGTTTTTATGTTCGAACGACGTGACATCATTACTGTAATAACACATCGTTCCAATGAGTTGAACTATACGAATAGTGAAAAAAAAATTATAAAAAAAATTACATTTAGCCAACATGTACAAAGTAATAATAATTGTTACATAAGTATTCATGTGACAAGTTAACGCAACAAATACGAAAACTGTTAACGAAAAAAATGCAACATTACATATCATTTGTCTTTGTATCAAAATTGCCCCCCAGAGGCACAGCGGTATGTCTGCGGACTTACAACGCTAGAAACCGGGTTTCGATACCCGTGGTGGGCAGAGCACAGATAGCCCATTGTGTAGCTTTGTGCATAACTTCAAAGAAACAAACAATGTATCAAAAGTAATAATATATCAACGCTCTCTGATGGCAGGGAAAGCTATAATTATGGGATACAGCTCCCTATTTGTTTGGAAAGTAATTAGTGGAACTTAGATTCTTTAAGATCTCGTAGATGGTATAAATAGACATTTCAAAGAAGTAGGCAAACAGTGAAGAAAAACAAAATATTTTTGTTATTTTTAGATATTATGCCACTGCTCAGTAGAATGCCTGTCAAAGTCTTGGAGTAGAACCTCGATAATCAGTTCCACAAAATTAAGGATGGGGCATACATTATCTGCGTTTTATTGATCTTTATTGATGCTTTTATTTACAAGACAGTTTCTTTAGTTTGGTCTCCCCTGTGCTGATGTTTTTGGAAAATAATTCAGACACACACAAAAGAGAAAAACTCGAGTAGTACAACTATGATCATATTTTAAAATATCAATCATTTACCAATAAAAAATAACACTTTTGAAGTAAAGTTGTTCAAGAGGTAACGACAATAAAATATTTTCTAAGTACCTATGCCATTATTGGAAGAGGGTTAGTAAAAATAACAGTCAAGATAGCGCCGCCTACAGAAACTTTCGGACCCGGAACAGGTATCTTATTTGCTCCCTCCCCCACCGCTCCAAAGAAATTTAAATTTCAGTCAAGTTTCTAATCGTGCCCTCTCCTCCCGATTTCAACACGGTACCCGTATTTGTAATACCATAATGTAGGGGGTGCACCTTGAAATTGCTTGCTAGTACTATATATTTACGGGTATACGACCCGTCACGCCATGCCTCAGGGCACAATTGTACCCCTGGATATCCCGTGACGTCATATGGTCGTCGTTTTCCCGAGGCAGTCGATGAATAAAATTTGCCAAATCCAGGGCCCCCGGAATAAAATCATCGATTACCAGAAATGGAAGTCAGAAATAAAATAATTAATAAAAGTGGACGGAAAACTACCGATGTCTCGCAGCATGGCGTAACGGGTTGTTCATAGATGTCAGTAGGCATGTCCAGTATCAGTACATTACGTCACATATACCAACATAGCTTACATTATAGCTGTCATGGTAAAACGGTTTGTGTACCCCGCATAATGCTTTAATACTAATACGGTCGGTATATAGACATGTGAACTCGTGGTGCAATGTATGATAAAGATCTAGAGAACCGCATGGATACAGTTGCTTTAATAAAGTCGTTAGATGAATGGTTGTTGTACAGTATGCACGCCATCATATACATAAAAGAAGAAATTTTTAAAACTGTATAGTCCATCAGTTAAACATGATTGAAATACATCTGCTATGCACCTAGTCTTATACATCAAAATATTAATTAACTAGCTGGAGTATCCACCCCCTGGACAGAATTTATGTAAATTCATGATCAATAAAAGGTTATCTAAGGACATGAAAAGTTGCTTCCCTTATATGTAATTGTAAAAAACGACCATAAAAACTGCAAAACCCAAAATGTGTTACCGCAAGTTTGCATGTATCTCCGCATGGAACCAACAAACCTTTATGCCAAATTTGGTAAAGATCCATCAATAGGGGGCGAAGTAGTGATAAAAAATGCAAAATTGCCCATAAAAACTGCAAAATGGAAAACTGAAAATTTGTATTTTCCCTCCCATTTTCCTAATCAACCTCCATACCAATTTTGGTGAAGATCCATCCACAACCTGTAAAGTAGTTACATGGACATACAACAAACAGTACTATTATATTTATATTGATACTATTTTGTATCTCTAAGACTGAACCAATACAAACGGACTTTTCTAATGAGCCAATCCAGTATTCTACCCCCTCCCTCTTAATAAATTTCGCAGATTTTTTGAGGAAAATGCTCCCTTTTCCACGTTTTTCGCGGACTGTAGAGTGGATCAACAACAAACCCTTTTTTCCGCGGAAATGAAAACGCCCAGAAAGTGTACAAACTGACATGACCGCGATGACCTAGTGGGCTGCCAACCGCTGGCGTAGGCCAAGTAGCCAGTGTCTACGTATCCCCTGAATGGTTGCTCTTGTGAGAAAAACATGAACTAAAATCTAACTCACTAAGTACACTAGCTTCGAAACTATTTATACTATAACAATGGTCCCATAAATGTTTACTATTTGTATATTTATAAAACGAGCTGAAGTGAGGTTATAGACGTCTCACTGCTGTCTCGACTAAGCTGATCCAGGAGGTCAGTACCGGTAAATCTCTCTGCCTGAGAGACGGCTGATATATAGGCCTCCCAGATACGACATTTCTTGAAAGAAACCTCACCTATTTATTATTACACTTAGTGTTACTTGTCTTCCTTCTCGGTTAAAGTAAGCAACACACACGGCATAAATTACTTTTCTTTTTTAAGTATACCTATTTAATTTTACTCTTCTGAGGAAAAAGCCGAGGTAATGCTTGGGCCTGTGACAAGTCATCCGGCTGTGTCTCACCCCTACCATCTGTGGATGATATTGGTTAAGGAGAAAATGTAATGAATTATATAACATTTCTTAATTATTACGTATTGATCTATTCCATGTATCTATTCAACTATGAATCACAATAGTGGTTCATAATAGGGATCGACAAGAATTGCACAAAACCCTAATATAACGTTAGGGAAATTAGCACCTTAAACAAACTGACATGATCGCGATGACCTAGTGGGCTACCACACGTTGGCATATGCCAAGTAGCCAGTTTCTACGTATCCACTTTAAAACCTTTACTATTGACTGCAAAGGCTGTATACATATAAAAGTTCACAAAAAAGTACGATGTTAGACAAGGAGAATAAAATCCGCTCAAATCGGCCCGTTTGTAATTCTTATTATTATTCTCTTGCTAGCCTACAACAAACACGACTTGGTATATTGCCTCCAAACATTTTGTAGAATACTAAACAAGGTACTGGAAGGTCGTATGGGTATTAAAAAGTCTATTTGTTTATTCTATATTTTATATAAGCTAAAAATAACACAATTCTAGTGTAAACGATGTTATCATTACCCCTTGAAGTTAGCCTTTTAAAAATATCTGGTGTTCCTGTAAAAAGCTTAAATACATGGTGAAACTGAAATTACCAGATAATAATAGATGAACATTAGATGACTGTAAGATGTAGTTGCTCAATGCTTTGTACACCATACAGTCTGTTTGTTTGTTTTTGAATTTCACGCAAAGCTACACGAGGGCTATCTGCGCTAGCCGTCCCTAATTTAGCAGTGTAAGACTAGAGGGAAGGCAGCTAGTCATCACCCCCCACCGCCAACTCTTAGGCTACTCTTTTACCAACGAATAGTGGGATTGACCGTCACATTATAACGCCCCCACGGCTGAAAGGGCGAGCATGTTTGGTGGGATGGGGATGCGAACCCGCGACCCGCAGATTGCGAGTCGAGCGTCCTAACCACCTGGCCATGCCTGGCCCCATACAGTCTGTGTCTTTAGAGAGCCAACCCATATATCATGTATGAAGTGAAGGAGTAAAAAAAATCAATACACATAATATTACATTTCATTACATACATTCGTAGAATAATTACTTTAAAAGACATGATGATTTATTTAAAGCGATGTTTAAGAGGCACGTGTTTTATTTCGAAAGGCTACTTTTCTACTGGTAAATTTTTTCGTGTTTAGTGGGAGTCGTGTTTTAATCTAGGTATATATTTGCCCATTGCTATGTATTATATATAGAGAAATTAGTTAACCAAAAACTATAAATGCATAGTATATTCTCAAACAAATCTCCATGACAATCTCCAGCTGCAGCTTAACATTTTACATCTCAAATTAATGCGATCAAATAGTCAATAGCTACAGTAAATCATCATGAACCGCATGAACTAGCTACTAACTATGTTTATTATCATTACAATATGTAAAGTTAGTTACCATATCAAGTAATCCTTTGCCCATAGTTGAACATAAAAAAGCCAGTAAGCAAGATAAATAAAAAATTGGGAATTTAAAAATTAAACCTGCAAATAGGGATCGTACTAAAAAGTAAGGAAACAAGACTGGAGATGCTGTAGACATTTACTCAAACAACAAATCCCTGTTTTGACGTCATCAAATGTAATTCTAGGTAACAGCATGGAGCCAAAATAGTGGTTTGTAGTTTGATTAAATAATGTCTGCAGTATCTCCAGCCTAGTTTGCTTACATCTTTACGAACCCTATTTGCAGGATTTTAAATTCCCAGTTTCTTATTTATCTTGTAAATAATACAAAGTTATATCAGCTTTTAACATTGTATAGTTAATTACTTTAACAAAAATCATTGTTTTCATTTGCTTGGCAAAAGTCTACATTCTCAGTTTATCGCTAATTCCGTCAAAACCATCACACAAAATAAACATATTTGAATAAAATCAGTAAATGTACTAATTTCAAAAGAATACACATTATTTTTTTGTCTAAAATTTACACTTTGCAAAAATACATTTAGCTAATTTTTAACTTAACTAAAATTTAATAACCAATTTCGTTTCTCAGTGAGTATTATCTTCCATAACAAACGCTTCAGTTGAAACATAAAATTTTACACTACAACTTTTACAATAAACACGTAAAGATTTCGTTGTTGATCTCCCTCTCTCTCTTTTTTTCTTTCATGCTAATGAAAGAAGCTCGCCCCGTATGTGAACTTACATATTACGGTAGGAACAAAACTAAAACATATTTGAACGAAAAATTATATTAGTGTATCTGTGGTCACTGTGAAATAAGGTCATTTAACAGCTTGCAAGACTTGCTCTTTGAAAACAACTTCAAATTTGCTATCATCTAGCAGTCAAAAGCAAGACTGGCAAGATTAAAAATACTAGACGAACTAGTGGCTCATAACGAATTAATAATCACGATGCTAGACTGACCGTAGCAAAAATGTGGCAAGCGTATACTAAGGATTTTTGTACCATAGTTAATTTGCGTATTCTAAAGGTATTTCGTTTATATTTTTATTGACTTCAATTAACCGTCTGATTAAAGTAATTTGTTAGGGCAATGCGGAACGGATTTGGCCATATCAAAACTTCATGCGGTATTTACTAAACAGTCACAGTTTACATACTTCTATATACGTTGAAACAACTAACCATAGTAATGTAAAAAAAAAAAGTTAGAGAATTAAGTAGAATCGATTTTTACCGTTACCATGACAATAAACAAAAATTTAAAACACTATTTTAGAAGTGTGCATGTTTTGTTGTTTTTGTTTTTTTTTTGACAGAAGATTATTTCATCATAATATATAATCTCAGTAATTTGGGCTATCGTTAGCTCATACATAAACCCTAGTAATAAGCACGAAAGCAGAAAAAAGTCTGGCATGTTGTTTCAAACCTTTTAACTTTTATTTAAGTGGAAGTGGAAACCATGACTAAATATGTTAAAGATTCACATTCTCGTAAGCGTTAAAATCCAATTCAAAACGCAGAATAAAAAACTGCCAAATGTTTTTCCGACAAGAATTTTAAGGTAAAAAAGTATTCCGTATGATATAATACTAATACTATATATTTATGAATTAAACACATGTATTACAGCAATATTTCTCTTTCCTGATCAGCCCCCAGTAGCACATCGGTATGTCTGCGGACTTACGACGCTAGAATCCAGGTTTCGATACCCGTGGTGGGTAGAGTACAGATAACCCATTGTGTAGCTTTGTGCTTAATTACAAACAAACTGAAACTTTCCTGATGTCATCAGAGCAATTTTTATATCATCAATCAACCGACAGATGGCACACGTAGTAATTTCTTCTTGCGTGCGATTCTTTTGTTCGATACTTATAAAAAGGTGTATTCTTCCTTGATCGTTGTTTTCAATATTACAGACAATTCAGTTTGAAGTGGAGTGTGCGTCATAGTCTAAAACATGCTTCGAGGAAAGTTTTAGTACGTCAGTGGAAAATATTTACATTATAAAAGGTTATGTGTATTTTAAACCTAAAGTCGCATTTCATTTGCGACGCCTAGCAACTACACTTATTTTTCATTATCATACACATACAATTTTGAGTTGTTTTACTCATACTCAGGGACAGATTGGAGATTAGTAACAGCTTGAGAAAATTATCTTTATAACGCCGCTCCAATAAGGTTGGGAAGAGGAATTCCTTTAATACTGCATAACCTGTAATATGTACCACTGCTAGTGCTATTCATACAGTTCATAAATGAAACAAAAATACATAGTGCAAAAGTTTGCATTTACAATCCAGGTTGGTAACGTTTATTACCCATATTAGTAAAGTATAGACCTGTATGAAACGTTTATTACCCATATTAGTATAGTATAGACCTGTATGAGACGTTTATTACCCATATTAGTAAAGTATAGACCTGTATGAAACGTTTATTACCCATATTAGTATAGTATAGACCTGTATGAAACGTTTATTACCCATATTAGTATAGTATAGACCTGTATGATCATAAAATTACATAAACTGAAACTGGTTCACACAAAGATATTTTTAAAAGGTAATGTAATTACCTGTTTATCACTCATCAGCAATTAACAGGAAATTAGGCACCCTATTTAAAGTTTTTAAAAAATTAACAAAGCCATTAACAGAAAATTGGGCACCCCATTTAAATAGTTTTAAAAATTCACAAAGTCATTAACAGAAAATTAGACACCCCATTTAAGTAGTGTTAAAAATTCACAAAGCCATTAACGGGAAATTGGGCACCCCAATTAGATAGTTTTAAAAAATTCACAGATCCATTAATGGGAAACTGGGCAATCCAATTAGATAGTGTTAAAAAATTTACAAAGCCATTAACCACCTACTTAGATATTGTTAATAAATTAACAATCTGTTTTTTGATGAACCTCTGGCCCACCGGGAATTTTCTTGACGGCCCAAGCCGTCTATACTTGTATCTTTATAATTATATCTTTTTTAAAATAATTTTGTATTTCTGGATTAAAATCTCACTGCGTGCGAACGTTCTAAATAAATGTAGTAAATCCTAAAAAAGGAAAATAAACATTACTTTTATAACTGACTGAAAAAGTAACACCCATAAAAACCTGACTGAATTTTTGAATGTCTACCCGAGTAGGGCTCGGCATGGCCAGGTGGTTAAGGCACTCGACTCGCAATCTGAGGGTCGCGGGTTCGAATCCCCGTCACACCAAACATGCTCGCCCTTTCAGCCGTGGGGGCGTTACAATGTGACGGTCAATCCCACTATTCGTTGGTAAAAGAGTTGGCGGTGGGTAGTGATGACTAGCTGCCTTCCCTGCTAAATTAGGGACGGCTAGCGCAGATAGCCCTCGTGTTGCTTTGCGCGAAATTCAAAACAAACAAACTTATAAGTATAGTCACCCATTGTGATATGGCTGTAAGTTTGATTACCTAATCAGTTTTAGTAAAGATCTCACTAGGGGATTTTTATGTAAACCTTTCGTGTACTTCTAATGTTGTTATATAAATATAAAAAATAATTCTAGTAGAATTATTGTATACAATTTACTGTTCCACAAACATGTCATCCCTCTGAAAATGTATATAGTATACGTATATTAACTTTGGCTTGATGGATAAATCAGTAATATCAGTTAATATTTGTAAAACGCCCCCTAGTGGCCCACCGTGGTGTGTAGAGATTGGAATGATTCAGGTAGAGTGAAGCCCTGCGAGCATTTCAGGCTAATGTACGTAAAGTAAGGTGTAAAAAATTAATTGCTATTAAAAAAGAGGAGGGTTGGTACTTTATAGCGGTGAAAAGTAACAAGGCTGGAATGACCAGGTCAAGTCCTTTACAATCGCAAGTTCCAATGTCTCTTTGTCATTAAGGAAGAGTTCAGGACCTAATAAAATGTATATGGCAAATACTCCTCTGTTTTACTACTATTGTGTAAAAGTAAACGAGCATTAACACTGAACTGATACACGGATTACACAAGGTGCGTTCTGTGTATGGTGGCAATGGTTGGTAGGGTGCTCCATCTGCTAGTTTACAAGAACGAAGAAAGACATATTAGTACTTCCGCTTTTAGAACTCTTTCTGGTACTTACAGACTTCTCATATACTTTCGAGCTAAAAACATCACTCACATACTTGAAATATTCGAGGAACTCAAAGTAAACTAAAATTTCAAGTTTTTAATACTCTCTACATACAGAGCAAATACAATAGTTTTTTAACGAAATATTGTAATAAATATTCAGTACTTTAGTTTATAAAAATGCCTATTACTCGGACTGGTTAATGGTATATGCATAATTGGCAATTTTCAAACGCTGTGGAAGGAGGAGCCTAGCTCATGGCATAAGCAAAATGTAATGGTGTTCCAGACATGCTAATGCTCTCTGAAGGATCAATTTTACATTCCAGAAGAAAATAAAAGTCGGTTACATATAAATGTTCAACTATTAGTCTAATACAAACTGTTCTAATTATATGTTTATGCAACCGACACAGCAATTAAGGAGACAGAGGGGCGGAAACACGATGTTTTCTGACGAACAGCCTCGTGTTTCTCATAACCATGGCTTTATTCATAAAACCTCGGGGCAACGTTTACTCCCTCCAGCTTCTCCACTACTTTAATACAGTCATACTCACTGTGATTTTTTTTCGGGCAAGAACAGAAAATTGGGTAACTCTTACCCAATTCTTCGCACATGTCTGAATCACGGCTGAACAGTACAGTATACAAACAAACAAAAACGTGTTTACGTATTTCCAAAGAAACAACTACATTTTTCAAAAACAACGATTCTTAGCTAGGCTTTATGCGTAAATAACACAAAATTGAATGAATCACTACTATTCTTAAACTACATGCGGGGGGTACATACAAATTTTCAGTTTTGAATTTGACGCTTTTTACAATTGAATATATGGGAAGCCATTTTCATGTTCTAAGATCCTTCACTAATCATGAATTTACATAACGGGTACTCCAGCTTGTTTTAAGATAATTATATGCTCTATGAAAGATGAGTTTTCTATTTGAGAAATCTAAATAAAGCATTTCTCTATTGTTAACGGGACCTAACTGTGGTCCTTTTTCAGGTAAAGGTTTTGTAAGTAACGTTATAAATATTAATTTGTTTTCAAAAGAAAATGATTTCAATAAAATTATCTTAATTGCGATTAAATGGTAACCATAGTTCGTGATATCATAGCTATGATACGGCAGAACCAATCACCTCCTTTAGTCAATGTTTATGCAAATGAGGCATATGACGATTATACATGCAAATAGTTAGCTATTCAGCTTAGGTTCGTAAAATAATATTTGGTCTTTTTACTTCTTTACAACTCATGATGTTTAATAGTTGGATGACTTTTCGCCTGTTTAAAGAGTGAAATAAAAGAGCAGTATACTGAATACAATGAAAGCTTTAAACTTGTCTTGTGCGGAGGCAATTGTAGCATGTGTGAATAGGAACATTATGAGCTAACAATAGTGTAACAACTTAAACAAGCTATGAGTCCTTAGATGCAAACAATATCTTCAGGAAAACTACTTTTGAAAACATTATAAAGCAAAGTACAAAATCAAATTATCTTCAAATCTCGCCAGAAAATAAAAGTGTCAAAAGTTCGAAAAAGAGAGAAGAAAAATAAAGAGGGATAAAGTAATTACGATAATGAAATACTAATATTATACATGTATTTGACAGAAAACATATTTTATGAGGAATTGCTAAATTGCTGAATGAAGAAAAGAAACGTTGAATTTGAAATAATTTTAAAACTGTGCTGTCTTAATAGTGTAGTTACATATTTTACTCTGTTAAACGTTGCACGACCTGGGATTAAAAAACATGGAATAATTATGGCATCTCATCTTTTTAACGTTTTATTTGTCTCTACAAATCTTCAGTGTCCTTTTTTCGATTAAATACGACTTCTGCGGTTCGTAGCCTTTTTGTGAAGCGTAAACAACCTTCAACACTGTAATTGATTTTATTAAATGTTCACAAAAGTAACAACATAACTCTTAATATCAGCTCTTCGAATTTGGAGCTTATTTATGTAAACCTAACAAATGTTGGAACCTCTGTAAACAGTTTGCTTGTTTGAAATTAAGCACAAAGCTACACAATGGGCCACCACGTGTATCGAAACCCGGTTTCTAGTGTTGTATGTCCGCAGACATGCCGCTGTGCCACTGGGGGGCCTGTAAATAGTGTACACAAATGTTTTGGTACTTCTGGATACTGTATACCTATTTGTTTTTTTGAATTGAAACTTGTGAATACGGAGTACCTAAATATTTTTTTGAACTCCTAGACACAGAAAATACGAATGATGTTTCAACTTCTAGATACAAATATCCAAATGTTCTGACAATTTCTGTCTACAATATACTCAAATGTTTGTGAAACATATGTTTTAATATCCCCAAATTTTAATATATAGTATACCCAAATGTTGGGGAAAATTTAGATGATAATATACGTTCTTTAACTCTCGAGCACTACAAACATTATTAAAGATTAATGCAGCAACATTTGAGCGAGCTATAAAACTACCACCTAGGTGTTTATTTATTTACGATAGTTTCTGGTCAGCTATAACAATAAGTGAAAGTATAGTTTAATGAAGACTTACCTTATCACAGAAAACTTTTATCTGACAATACCCCCGATGAATAGGGTTAATCCCCTCTCTGCAGTCATCGAACGTATCGATCTGTATGTGCAACGGGAGACCCTGAAGCAAAACATAGAATAAACTTCATTTAACAAAAGAGCATAACATCAATCTTACAACAAAAGGCAAGCGAATATGCAGGACTACAACCAATCACAATATCAAATTTACATGGTTCGATAAATACACTGCTTTTGTTTGTTTGTTTTTAAGTACAAAGCTACTCAATGGGCTATTTGGATTCTGCCCTCCGCGTGTATCGAAACCCACTTTTTAGCGTTATTAGCCCTCAAAATTACCGTTGGGCCATCGGGGACAAAAAATTTTGTAAATGTTTAGTTACAGTTTAAGCTTCATCTTTTGTAACTTTTAACATGTAGATAATGATTTACCATTTTACATTTTAAGTTGGTTTTGTGTTTTGTTTGTAGTTAAGCACAAAGCTACACAATGGGCTATCTGTGCTCTGCCCACCACGGGTATCGAAACCACATTTCTAGCGTTGTAAGTCAGCTGTGCCACCGTGGGCATTTTTTTTTTGTCAGTTGGTTTTTCAATAGGATTGTTGCCCAAATACTATTTGTACACAAATAAATCGAGAATACGAAATAATTGTTTATATCATACCAATAATATTTTCTTATTACAAGCGTACAACGTTTATTACATTAAACAGAACATAAGCTTGTCGAAACGTTGTACACTTGTAATAAAGTTTCTTTCAATACCCATTCAAGCCGTCTCCAAACTTTAATAATTTAGTGGGTTCCTCGTCATCAAAATAAAATTATTGTTTAAACGACTATGTGACCACTTAAATATTAAATTCTTCATTCGCTTATAGAATGCTTCAGATAAAATTTGAACATGAATTATTCTGCAAGACTTAAAACTAAGTTTCTAATGAGCAAGTTTAGGTTAACATGTTTGAAACTTTTACGAAGTGGAGAACTGGATAGTTAATAGGGGTTCGAAAACCAGTGTACTATCTCAGAACTTTGGACATCATTAGCTTAGCTTATAGCAGATTTTTCAAACTGTAAAACATGGGTTTCAGATACGCATGTACACTCTATCACATATTTTTTGTTTGTTTTTAAGCGCAAATCTGCACTGTCATCTGTGCTGTGCCCATCATGGAGGTTGAACCTCAGATTTTAGCGCTATAATCCCTCAGATTCACTGTGAGTTTAGTGCTTAATAATAAACAAGCATTTCTGTGTATGTGAACGTGTAGAAGTAGCATTTCTTTCTTGAACAAAAAATTAAGTTAAAACCGCATCACACACACACACACACAGAGGAGGAATAAAATTACATTGTGAACAAAACAATTGCAATTTTAATAAAAAAAATAAAAATTTATCCACTAATAAAAGTATTCCCCAGTGGCACAGCGGTATGTCTGCGGAGTTATATCGCTAGAACCCAGGTTTCGATACCCGTGTTGGGCAGAGCACAGATAGCCCTTTGTGTAGCTTTGGGCTTAATAAAAGTATTATCTTTTGAGTGTTTCCTGGTTTATTAGTCAAGACCTGACTAATTCATGATATAAATCAATATTGATAATAGTTTTGAATATTCAAAACAATAAAACGAATTTTAATAATTTTTCAAAATACCCCTTAAAACTAACGAGTAATTTTAGTCAGTCACTTACTTTCACTCCCTTCTGGCTACTGAAATCTGTACTAAGGCACTGCCCTGCTACGTTCACCTACAAGTTAAGAATGACGAATATGTTTACATCAAGTCTCGCAACTATTTCTTACAAACATTAACACGACGTGAAACTTTTCAAATATGCTACATTTATAAGAGGCTAAGAACTCGATATAACTTTTGCTATTTTTGTGCGTTTGCTAAAGGCATGTTACTTTACGAAAAATTCCATAATGATAAGATATTCGGCAAAATCTTTAAAATAATAAGAGCAAAAAATTATTATCAGAGAACAAATTTTATCTATTCATTGTACTTATAAATTTAATATTAGGGATAAAAATTGTTAAAAAATTGAGCTCTTCTTAAAGGTCTTGTCAGAATATCCGTAAAATTAAAAGTTTGCAGACGGCTTGAATGGGTAATGAAGAAAATCTTATTATAAGTGTACAACCTGATGATGGCATAATCTTATCCAAACGTTGTACACTGATAATAAAGTTTTCTTCATTACCCACTCAAGCCGTTTCCAAACTTATATTTTCTGAAAATTAAGTTCCTCGTCATCCAATTGAAATCCGTAAAATTGTTTGTTTTCTCTCACATTAAATCCATCATAACTTTAATTATTTTCCAAAGAATCGGATAAAAATGGCATGTTTTAAATCCGACAAAACTTATATATTTTTTAATAAATCGAAGAAGCTATAATCAGAATAAAAAAATATCTTCATTTAATTCATAAGTTGTCGCGAACAAGAATTTAAGGCATTAGTTTTTCAGAGAATACAAAATATTAGTTAATTACCTTTGCAGAACTTTCAAGAGGATTCCAATAAAAGGCTATGGCATTATGTGTAATCTCCTCAATTTGTCCAATAATTCCGGAACTGTTTTTTGTATCTGTAAAGATTATTAATTTACAAAGAAAAAGTTAGCACAATTCTTTATAAGCGGTATAGCTTATAGATAATGAAGTGTTGTGTGTATATCAATTCCTGAATTGTTTAATTACAAAAATAAATATTTGTTATTTTATCTTTAAGATTTTATTGTCGTGTTTATGTTGCATAGAAACACGCTGTGTGAAACTGAGTTGAATGAGTTACTTCAGATCGGAAAAGAAAATAGTAACAAATGTGATAACTTGGTGTATCGCTTCTATGACTTTATATTTAAAATTTAGAGTGAAATAAAGAAAACGAACAACAAACCTGCGTCTAATATCCGCTGTTTAATACTATGTTGCCGTCCATGCCAGAACTGCCACGCTTTAATCTCGTCTTCTGGTGTTTTTTCTTCACGGAATACTAGCATAATCACAGACTATAGGACAGAAAAAGGAAGCATATATATATATATATATATATATATCAGTATATTGTGCTTTACCTTAGCTCATGAGCTAATTACAGTAACTGCAACATTGGTTTAATCTAATTTGATAAAATATGCCCTTCAAATGTGTTGAATTGAATTGTATTCAAAGTAAAGCAAAAAAAAATTGTTTATTATAGTAGAATATTCAATAATATACTAATAGCACGATACTATTTATTAAGTAATTACTTTATTAAAATCGATGAAAAAATATAGAAGTTTGTTTTAAATTTCGCGCAAAGCTACACGAGGGCTATCTGCGCTAGCCGTCCCTAATTTAGCAGTGTAAGACTAGAGGGAAGGCAGCTAGTTATTACCCACCAAACATGCTCGCCCTTTCAGCCGTGGGGGCGTTATAATGTGACGGTCAATCCCACTATTCGTTGGTAAAAGAGTAGCCCAAAAGTTGGCGGTGGGTGGAATGGGGATTACGAGTCGAGCGCCCTAACCACCTGGCCATGCCGGGCCACGAAGCTTAATAATAACAGGATTTGTGCAATTCCATATTTGTATTACGTATTTGCTGCATTTATTCACTTAAAATTTAGGAATAATTTATAAGTACTCGCAAACACAAACGAAGTAAAACTCAACTCAATCCTAAAACAAGTAATAGGAAAGCTTACGAGTTTTCTGTATAATATTGATGTCATAATTTAAACATACACCCTTATATTTAAAAGTTAGCCAAAAATTAAAAAAAAACATTTATTTTTATAAAATAATAATCTATTTCTATATATTTATAGTCTGTAATATGCATTCTAGATAAGCTCGTGCCATTCTCGAATAACACATCGAATGTAATCATCATTATTTAAATACACAAATTAATCTATGTCCCTAGGCTCAGTAGATACGCCCAAGTAAGTCTTTTTGATATCAATACTCTGTTTTCCTGTTCAAATATATATATACACAAACTCATATACGCTCTCAGATTCTGTACGTACGTCTTAGTGAGCTTTTTCTGATCTGACTGTTCTGTCTTCATTTATGTATGCAAACTAATCTACGTCCTTAGATCCAGTATACACGTCTAAGTACGTTTTTTCTAATCTGACAATCGTGCTACGTGTTCAAATTTAAGACGTCCAGTTCAAAGTTGTTGGTTGATATTGCATATTACGTGTGCAGTTTTCCTTGAACCATTTATCTAAATTAGTAGCGATGAATAGGTGCAAGTCACGAGAACTACTATGGAAAGGAATACCTGAGTTTCCACAATACATTAGTCACCCATCTGATTAACAGTTATACGTGGTAAAAAGAAGAAAGAAACAGAAAACTTTGTAAAGCTCTATGTGTAGAACAATAAGCAATCCTCTGTCTGTAAGATAATGAATGGTAAATGTACACATATTATATAAAGGTGACACGATGCAAGCTTAAGTTTTGGCTTGGGCAAGTCTACAGCTTTTGTATTATTAAGGTTTGTTTGTTTGTTTGT
>NW_013665903.1:722934-729163 GCF_000517525.1 Limulus polyphemus
TTACACTGCTAAATTAGGGACGGCTAGCGCAGATAGCCCTCGTGTAGCTTTGCGCGAGATTAAAAAAAAAACCAAACTACCCGAGTAAGTGAATAGTAGTAGATTTCGTATTGTACTGTATCCAATTATTAAACTGTCTTGTTCTTACTGTTATGTGGAACGATAATGTATTGTCCTAGCTATATATCATTAACCATTCTGCCATTAGGAGCTGCTAAACAAGATTATACAGACTACCGAAAACACTACTTTCTCTAACAAAGTTAGCATTTACAGATAATGATGAACGTTTACTGTTCTTTTTCTTCTACAATAACAACGTGTTTTAAAAAATAAAGAATGCCATATCTGTGATTAATGTGCGATTTCGTTGTTAAGTTTTATTTAGTTAACGTATTAACCTTTCGTATATTTAAACTTCTTGAATAACTTGAGTTATAATGATGCTAATAAAGATGTGTTTAAATCTAGGCTTAACTTAAATTTCCCAAGTTCGCCGAACCTCGTAAAACGTAATCACAGCTAAAACCCGACTACAAGTTTCAAGTTCTCGAATTTTATTCATCGTTTTCAATTCTAATTGTTTATTTTAAATTGCACCGTAGAAAACAGTTAACACTGAATTTAATATGTTTTAATTACTAACGAATTGCCTTGATTAAAGTACATTTTATTTAAGATTATTTTCATTTTAACTTTAGTGGTAGTTAACTTAAATTATTAATATGAGTTCATAAATGGTTAATACCCAAACGTTGGTTCAATTCCCTGAAAACCTGATAAAATATATGGTAGTTCCCAATCTTTATTGTAGACCTTAAGTTTTCGTAGTCTCATTAATCACGTACTCAGGAAAGAAAGTTACGGTACAGCAACGTATTTCTGTGGATAAGAAGCAGTAATAATCACTAAAAATATTTTACACTATTTATAAGTTACAAAGAACTAATTAATACTCATTGTTTTTTGTTCTTGAACAATGCCAATTACAGTTACTTTTATATTTAGAGCAGAGCATTATAAATTTATTTTGTGGCTCCGAGAATATTCTGACAAAGCCAGTACTGGGGGGACTATTTCATTATACATATTCTCCATATAATATATATATATTTGACAAATAATTTGTCGAACTTCGACTGTCTATGATTCTAACTCACATAATAAAACAAAACACATGCACGCAAAGTTTAAAAGTTGAAATTTAATAGCAGAAACTTTTTCACAAAAAGAATGGTGTGCGAGGCAACATGCCTGTCTACTAAAAATAAACAATATTAATAATCTTAGTAGTGTCGCTATTGGTAGATCCGCTACAGAATTGTCTTCTGTCCCCTAAAGTAATGAGAAATTTGTGAAAGGTAGTTTTTAAACTGCATTCGGAATATGTATGTAGAATGAACATTTATTATTTCCCAGTTAATTAAGACGACAAAAAGCAAGAATTCATATCTTACTCGCTTCAACTTTTTCTACATATCCTCGTTCTAATAATCCCAAAGTTATACCCTGATGCAGGAATACCATAAAAATACAACATATGTATTTAAGTTTGTAATTTGTGCAATACCAAACAATATATCCTGGCATGGCTTGGTGGTTAGGGGGCTCGACTAGCAACCATGATAGCCCTTTCAGCCGTGGGGGCGTTATAATGTGACGGTCAATCCCACTATTCGTTGGGAAGAGTAGTTCAGAGTTGACGTGGGGTGGTTTGATTAGCTGCCAGCTTTCTCTCTGAATTAGAGATGGCTAACGCTGATAGTCCTCGTGTAGCTTTCCGAAAAAGTCAAAACAAATTAAATCAAACTAAACAAAATTACAGGAAGCCGTTTATCATGTTAGGAGACCTCACTCCCAGTTTGCCCCTAATGATGAAAGGTCCATTTTTGGAAACTGCACAGGAAGTTTTTAATACTTAAAACCAGCAGAGAATAAAAACAAAAACAAAAAAACGAACACAGATTTTGATGACTAGCGAAACACAATACTCTTTCTGATCGTCACACAAAAAAGCCGATTTATGTATAATTCAGTAAAGCAGAATGTAAATCTCGCATGGGTGGGGTTGGCCCTGTGGTAGAACTCTGGATTTTGAAGTTTAGGAACCTGGTTCGAATCCGTAAGATGCCACAAAATATCCCCTACATCTTAAGTTGTGAGTGCATAATAAGAGTGGCAATCAATCCCTTAGCATGGATGTTAGGTGTTATGGTGCTGCTGACTGACTGGTCAATGGTTTAAGAATTAAGAACAATGACAGATATAACCTTAGTAGCTTTGACATGAAATATAACAGAAAAACAAGCCTCGCCTTATATTGAAAGGCCGTTCATCATTTTGATGATCAGACATATAATTGAAACTCATTTCTTCTGTGGTATATAACCAATGTCATTCACTTAAGTAAAGTTTAAAATATGCACATATTCTTAACTATTAAAACAACAAAAATGAAGAAATATGATAGAAGCTCATTTTCAACTATGCACAAAGTGAAGACACCCTTAAAACTCTAATTCAATGTCACTGTAAATTTTTACTCTAAGAATACTTATCTTACTCCTCTGTCAAATAAAACATGGTTGCTTCTACAGTTCATTTTCATGTAGTTATGGCAGTGACCACGTGACTTTGATTACTTTGTGATGACAGTGTCCACGTGACTTCGATAAGAAGTGATGACAGCATGCCCAGTACTTGGTTGAGATCGAAGGGAAACCACTTCCTGATTTTACGAACTTTGACAAACACAAGTAAGCTCATTTGTACAACCGTATAAGTTTCGACAGTTCAGTATCTAAATAAATTGGAAATATTCGTTTTAAAAAGATCAGCTGCTCACAGAAATATGCTGATTTTGAAAGCCGTAAGCCTAACAGCAATTGAAACATCAACCAAGTAACAGAAACACTTCGAGAGAAAAGTAGCTACTGTGTGATTCAAGCTAGTGGAAACCAAAGTCTAAGAAAATGAACACAAATGAAATATTAAAACTGCAAGTTTTTGTGTTAATGTCTGGGGAATAATCTGAAATGGTAAAGTTATCTTCGAATAAGCCAATTAATTTAGAGTTACAGGTACTTCTATCCCAAGCCCGATGATAATTTGTGAGACATTTTAATTTTAGTTAACTGACTAAACCTTTTAAAGTTCATTCTAAGAAAAAACGCACACGCCAACCGCCATCTTTTAGCAAATTAATCACTATACACATATGATATCGTTCGATTAATGAGAGAAAGATATTTACAGTAAAGTTGTTGCTATTAGATAACATATTCGTTGGTGTTTGATTTCTGTTTAGATGTAGACGTCGCCTTCTTACCTGCACTACTTAGTCTCCTTTCAATTCTTAATTCATTTCTACACACATTCCTATCATTTTAAAATATTCATTTTAGTTTCGTGTTTAGTTGTGGGAACCAATACATCTTTAACCGACTTGTTACAAGCTTTATTGCAGGGGCAGTTACATAAAGTATCATTCAGTATCTTCTAGGTGATCGATGTTGGTGGCATTAATTCTTTGACATCCGTTGTGCTGGGATTCCGTCCCCTGGAGTTCCATTAGCTTTATAATGACCTCATCATTGTAATCACTCGTGTTGTTGTTGTAGGGGAGGGTGATAATGTTAGTGTATTAATGGTCGTTCTGTCATTCTTGTTGTAATCTTTACACTAATAAACCAGTCTTCAGCTCTCAAACAGTTCAGTCGTGTGATGTTTACTCCGGAGTTCAGTCTTCTATCATTTATGTAATCTACTGTAACACTCAAGGGTCCAGAGATGGTAGCCACAATGTTAAGTTTCAGTTCTCATCTATACCAGGGGTTCCCAAACTTTCTCAGCACAAGCCACCCCACCCCCCTCTACCGAATGAATCTGTCGATACTGGGTACCTTACTTTTCTTGCAAGCAACATATTTAAATAATAATGTTTTGAGATTTATTGATTTAACTTTTTCACCTTTCTTTTTTATACTTCACATACAATTTTCTTTTGGTATATAATTTGTGAAATTGCTACAGCCCCCTCTCCCCTCAAACTTCCTTACGATCCACAGTTCAGTTGTATCCAGTTACATTTGTCAAGTGTCATTGTTTTGTTCATCGGTTATCCAACAAGCAGTACAACAGAGAAGTGTTGTATTTGTCACATTTTGCCAGCTGTATATATTGGTTACATTGTATGATACAGATTATTAAATCAAAAGTGTAGGACAGAAATTAAAAGTAGGAGGGGGAAGAAAGGCAAGGTTTATTTGACAGAGCGAAGCGAGGCAATGTGCGCCGTAGACGCACCCGTTATAGCGGAGGTCCAGGGCTTGCCTTAAGGCCCTGGAAGCTCTTGGATTCTTGGTTAGATTGAAAAGTGGAGGGAGGGAGTGCACCCCCTACGCCATTGCAAATAAACGCTTCTTTCGGTATATTATTACCAGTTATGATAAACGGAATGGACACATCTCCGCTAATATTATTAAATGTTAACATATCAAAAATATTACTGATAATAAAAGCCACATGGCATATTGTCTTCTATTTACTACTCACACTGCCTAATTAGTTTTAAAAAACAAATGTTATCTCATACCTTAATTATAGCTGTATTATCCACTAAATGAATATGAATTTATGTTAGTAGAGTACTACTTTCTGATGTAAATAGACAGCGAATTTATAAAACTTATTTATTATTTTTCATATATGATGTATGCATAATGAAACGTCAAATTAACTTTGGGGGGGGGGACAAACGAACTTTGGTTACCATTTAAACATTATAATTGTGTGTACAAATATTTTGGATAATAATATTTTAAGTTTTGCATACTAATAAAATATTATATGCCAGTTTAGAATAATTATAAGCATGACCTTTTAATCGTAGCAATTTAGAAATGTTGCAAACGGGCCTGTAAGGTTAGAATTTTTTCTGGAGACGTGAAAACCAGTTATTAGTCTCACTCGGTTAATTTATTCGGTTCTTCTTAGACACTTATAATATTTATGATTTATTAAAGCTATCTAAATCAGCAATTCTTAAAGGTGTTCTGTTTTTTTGTTGTTGTTTTTTTTTCACATATGTCAAAGAGCACAAAAACAGAATAATCGGCTTTATTGTTGTGATAATTAAAAAATAGGTTATTCTCTGTATACGTGGACAAAATGCATTAATAAACGTTCCAGGAGATATCTTGAGTACAAGCTGACATGGGCCAGGAATGGCTTTGTGATTAACGTATTGGACTGTCGATCGAAATGCAACTTCGCTTTACCATAATTTACGATTTGAGGGACGGGGCCTTAAAAACCATGCAGCATAAGTCTGAAGTGTCACTGTTGTTACAAGGGATGCCACCTGGAAAAATACTGTTTAGGGCAGATAGTATTAATTAATTATTTTGTGAGTTAATATTTCATGATTGTTTAGTATGTTTTTTAATAAGAGAGTTAAAAGCAGACGATTATTGAAAGTTGTGTTTATAATTCATTGATGTTGAGGCTATCGAACGTCGCGTGAAATTTATTGATGTCGAGGATATAGAGAATTCTAGAAGACAAGCAGACCATTAAGTGATAAATATATATAAATAGTGTGAGACGAACGGGAAGAGCAGACAGACAGAGTAGACGAGAATGTAAAGTCACGGGAAGTAGAAGTTCGGCAAAGGAAAGTTAAACGTAAATTTAACTGCTGTAGGAGTGAAAGAAAGGCCTAATGATTCATATGTTAGAGGAAAACTAACAGTTTTAAAAAAGAGATAAGAAATATAGTTTATTCCGTCAAAGCGAATTCGAAAGTAATTGAATCAGCCTGAATGCAATTTGACAAAAGGAACACACGATATCTGAAGTACGAGGACCAGACGATTACTGTGGTAACTCACGCTATAATTGTAAGTGAATTATACACGAAATACTAGTGCGACAGAAATAGAGAAATGAAGTTCGGCTTGTCAACTGAAATTCTTAAGCAATTGAATAGGCCTAAGTGGACTTTTGACAATAATAAGAGAACTATATATAGTGTTTATGATATGCCTAAAATTTCTATAGTGTAAAAAATTTGTTGTCCATACGTTTGACTAGTTCGAATGATATATATACACAGCGTAGTCACAAGTAAATAGACACCACCTTTTCAGAAAAAAAATTATTTTTCAGTCACATTCACATGAGTTGATATATTTATAATTTAGTTAATATCTAGTAGATCTTCCTTTCG
>NW_013665904.1:0-1653 GCF_000517525.1 Limulus polyphemus
ATAAATAGCAGTGATTCACACACTTTACTTACGGTGCCTACTGTTTGCTTGACTCAATTATTTATATCTACAATCTATTTATATCTCTTCTATCGCTGGCTTTATTTGCCGGGTTTATATACTAAAAGAGAGGACGCCTGGCAAACACTCGGACATTCGCGGGGTTCCTTGATAAGTCATGATCCTACTAGAAACTCCAGTGCACATGCTCCCAGTGTCGCGTGACTTCCGCTGTCATAACAATACAAATGAACTGTAATTGCAGACAACAAAATGTGTAAACCCACTTTTATATCGGCCGTACTTTATAAAACTTTGACTTATGTTAGTCCTAAGTTCGATAAAGAGATAAATTAACATTGTGTTACGTCTCTGGTTGTTAGTTAATTTTCCGTAAAAATTCTTTCCGAAGAAACTTTAGCGATACACTTAATTTCCACAGTCACGCTATAATTCACAACCAACGACTCACGTGCTCGACTCAATTGTCAGTCTCTCTCTCTCTGTCTGCAGTTCAATTACATTGTTGCCGTCACTTCTTACCGATCTTATATATACAAAAAGCGTACATCTCGTTTCTTCGTGAACCTTCTAGAATATCATGACGTGTTGCCAGTGTCAAGTGACTACCGCTGTCGTAACACTGCCCCTACCTTAGTATTGTTCGTCACGAACAATAGCCACTTACATTAAACCAATAAACAATTAACAATAACTTAATTAAATGTACAGAATTTACAAACTCAACATTAAAATTCAACAAAATTTCTTAATTTTACGGGACTTATCTTCTTCCATACTGGTCTCCGTCTCGTTGGCTTCTGCTTCACATGGGGTTCATCTTCTTCATCAGGAAATGTTTTATCATCAGTGACAGTCACATCAGTGGTAGTAGCTTCATCAAGAGCTTCACTGTTTCCCTTTTCAAAACCGAGTAGAGTTTCTTCTTCGACAGTGGCTTTTTCAGTAGCGTCAGTTGTTCTGTTGTTCACTTCATTCCAAATGAAATGTCCTGGACCGTGATAATACCAAAGCCTGTTGGCATGCACCACTTTTGGCTTACCTCGCCGACCATATTTTATCTGGAAAGTCACGTCTGAGAGACGATCCACTATGTCATATGGGCCTTCCCATGAAGAAGACAACTTAGGAGACTTCCCTATGGTCTTAATGGGATTATACAACCACACCTTGTCTCCTGGTTCAAAGCTGACTTCAATAGATCTCTTATCATAAGTTAACTTCATCGAATCAGCAGACATTTTCAAGTTTGAACGCACTTGAGGGTGAATATCGCCCATCCTTTCCAATAACGCTTTCACAAACTCTGACACATTTTCAGGCAAATCTTCATAAGGTGGGTATCCTGTTAACAGATCCACTGGCAACTGAAGTTCCCGACCAAACATCAACTTTGCTGGAGTGTATCCAGTGGCTTCATGCACTGCTGTCCTATAGGCCATCAACAGTGGAGGGAGTAAGACATTCCAGTCATCTTGGCAGCTATTACAAAACTTTACCAATTCCTGTTCCAGTGTCCACTTGTACTTTTCTACCATCCCATCGGACTGTGGGTGAAGTGGCATTGTCCTGGTCTTTCGGATGCCAAACAACTTGCAGCATTTTTGGATCACAGCTGATTCAAAGTTACGT
>NW_013665904.1:2618-14304 GCF_000517525.1 Limulus polyphemus
TGCTCCTCTCTCCATCCATTCATCTCTGCCAGGAGCTCAAATTGTGCTTTATGTGCTTCCGTGCCTTCCCATCGAATTCCTGTAGCTTCCTTCGTACTAGATCACCACTATTGCTGACATTCATATCTGGGATGTGACTTCTAACAGGACTCAAGAAGTCTGCATTAGAGTTTAGCTGCATGCTCTGGAAGGGGCTTGCCATTGTCTGGGGCTGATTAAGTCGATGGTTAATGTATCCTCCCTGTGTAAAAGACAATAAATCATCCTTTAATGTATCTAATTTGCTTTTAAATTTACTAATGCTTTCCATTTGTACTTTTTGCCACTGTTGTTGACTTTCCTGTAGTTGCTGCTGACTTTCCTGCAACTGTTGGAGACTTTCTTCCTGTTTCTTTCTTGTTCTAATTGCCACTGCTGTAATCTCTCATCTTGTTTATTTTCCTTCTCCTCCAACCACTGCTGTAGTCTTTCTTCTTGTTTATTTTCTCGTTCTTCTTGTTTCCTTTCTTTTTCCTCCAACAACTGCTATAATCTCTCTTCTTGTTTCTTTTTTTTATCCTCTAACAACTGCTGTAATCTCTCTTCTTGTTTCTTTTCTCGTTGTTCTTGTTTCCTTTCTTTTTTCCCCAACAACTGCTGTAATCTCTCTTCTTGTTTATTTTGCTGTTCGAGCTGCTACTGTTGCATGTTTCCTTGCCACTGCTGTTGTCTCTCTTCTTGTTTCTTTTCTCATTCTTTTTGTTTCTTTTGCTGTTCTTGTATTGCTGCCATCAAACCTGCTAAGCTGTAGTTTGATTTGTCACGTCTCGTTTCCATTTTTTTTATTTCCCGTCTTACTGTCTGACACCCATTTGTTACGTCTCTAGTCGTTTGTTAATTTTCCGTAGAAATTCTTTCCAACAAATCTTCAGCAATACAAGTCCTTCCTTAAATAAAACTAGTTTATTCTTTCTCAATAGAGCTTTGCAATATACTTAATTTCCACGGTTAGTTTAACTTCAACAAGCGCTATAATTCACAACGAACGATTCACGCGCCTGAATCAATTGTTCATCTCTATCTCTGTCTGCAATTCAATTCCGTTGTTGCCGTCACTTCTTGGCGGTCTTATATAAAAGAATACCGCACATCTAGTAAACACTCGAGCATTCACGAACCTTCGAGAATATCATGACGTGTTACTAGAGTCACGTGACTTCCGCTGTCGTAACAGTACGGTCAGTACAGTCGTGAACTTTTTAAACGATCGAATTGCCCCCCTACCCCCCTATGGAGCTATGTGATCGTGTACTACAATTATAAAGGCTACTGGCAGGATTGTGTGAGTGAGATAATCGATCTGACTTTGTTATCTGTACTAGTATTATTGAAGACTACATTAGTTCTACATATGCGCTATTCAGATTTGTGCAAATGCCCATTGCAAAAACAACTGCTTTCAAAATTTCGACCTCAGTGTTAAATATTACACGTTATGAAACGTGACTTCCATAGTTAGGTAATTCCTGAACGGTATTTTAAACGTGTAGCTTGGCTGGGTTAGATCCCTGGACTATTTTGACAGTATGGTTGTACACAACATACTGTTGCGTCATCGAGTCACATGACTACTGTGACGCAACGTTTCTAGAACTATCATGTACTTTGGCGAATGTTCTAGTTCTTACTACATATAGGGTAGGCTGGTATATAAAAGAGGGGAATGTAATGTGTATAGACAGTGAGTAATTGAACTGCAGTTAGAGAGCACGAGAGACGTTACAGTGTTTGTTTAGCGCGATTGTTGAAGTTGAGTGTATTGGTAAAGTTATATTCGTAAATAATAAACCAGTTTTATTAAGAAAGGACTTGTGTCGCTTAAGTTTCGTCGGAACGAAGTTACGGAAAGTTAATTAACAAACGGAGACGTAACAATACGTTTTGATATAACATTTGAAAACAACCTGTACCAGTATTACACTACTGGACTTTCGCAAACAATCGTTAGCAAAATTGATATGAAATGACTTGTGGAAGTTCGAAAACGGTCGTAAATTGAAAACACATAAAAATATTTCTGTTTTATAACAAACGAGATGGCCAGGTTTAACTCATAAGGCAATAGAGAAGCAGTTGGAACTATTGTAGTCATTTAATGCAGCATGGTTCCGTAATTTTGCGCCAGCCAATAATTGTTTGTTTGTAATTAAGCACAAAGCTACACAATGAGTTATCTGTGCTCTGCCACCACGGGTATCGAAACCCGGATTCTAGTGTTGTAAGTCCGCAGACATACCGCTGTGACACTGGGGGCACCGCTAATAATGTATAACGTTATTAAGTGTTTTGTACCGCTTAGTAACAATATAAAAATGTCACTCGTTCCATAATCTGTCAGTAAAATTACAAAAATATGTGTTTTATAACACAAAAAGACCGCAATATCTCTAAATGCTTCTTTATTGCCTTATAGTTTATGCCTAACTACCTTTTTCTTTGTACAGTACCGTCTTCAAACGTCCCCTTTCGTTTGTCATAAAACAGAAACAATATTCTGTTTAATTAAGTTAAGTACTAATTTGTACTATCCACAGCTTATAAGCACAAATTAAGTAACGAAAAATAAACACAAAATATGAACATGATTACCCCGTCTAGTTTCGAGGTACATACCACAGTATACCCTTGAAAATGAAGTATGTGGTACGTCGAAACTAGTCAGGGTAATCATCGTCATATTTTGTAAATTTTTGTTTGTTCTTCGTAACTTAATATGTGCTTATAAAGCTGTTAATCTTGATAATATTCTGTTTTCAATTTACAACCAGCTTCGTATTTCATTTCCACAAACCATTTCGTGACTATTCTGTGACGTTTCTTGCGCATGTTCAGAAATACAGTGCTGGTACAGTTTGTTTTCAAATGTTATTTCCAGATGTATGTTTGTATAAGAGTTGGGTGTTAGGTTCTCCGGTAGTGTAATACTTAATATTGAGGCTTATGTGTTTCAAACCTCTTTTGTAGCAAAAACGTAGCCAACTCGTGTGTGTAAGTGTATATTTGTGTTACAAAGGTGTTTGTTGAATTTATTGTAGCATTTCTTGAAAAAATTGATGGCATTTGCCTTTGCAATAGGCAGTCGTACGAATCTGAATAAGCAAATACTCAGAATAGGGCATATGTAGGGCTGATGCTGATTTTCACAATAATTTAAATAAAGTAAACTCATTGACTTGGGTGTACTGAAATATCCGATTTTTTATTTATCATGTCTGAATGGTATGATAACTTATAAGCTTATTGTATTTAATTTTTAATTGTATGATACAGACTGACACTTCGTTATTAATTGATATATGACTTAGCATTGTTGTTAGTAACCAATAGTGATAGTAATATTTTAAAAAAACTAATTTGTTCGGTTGAATTAATTGAAAATCGTAATCTAACTTATTTATAATGTACAAATTAGTACTTTCTGAACTGTTATTTTGTTTTTCTTTTTTGTAATAAATATATATTATTTTATTGTGAATCTGCAAGTCTTTACTTAAGACTGAATTTAATATTATTTGCGGTATTTACACTTTACAGTATAGTAGGCCTATTATCCAATATCAACGAAAATGGCGGATTATTGCTCCCCAAGCTCAGTAGACGAGTCCACGAGCTCTTCTTCAGACAAACAATGTCAAAGTTTGGACACACGTGTATTTTCAAAGAATGCTTGTTGTGGTACCACTACAAGGCTCACCAATCAAAATGGTGTAGTGCAGCCTCTTCTGACGGGTAAGCTAAGTATCTGTTTTAGTGCAATTGTAAGAGAAGTGATACTGATGTGATAAGAAAATATATTGTTACAACTTACAAGTATTAGGGGAAAAATATCCCTAAATAATAATAATAAAAAAGCTACGTAGGGCTAGCTACTGATGACCTGTAGAGGAGAAAATCCAGATGACTTGTGTATTGCTTTAATACAGGTGTCCATACCATTACTACATAGAGTGCTAGTGTACTCTCCCATTAAAAAAAGTTACTTGAACAAAGTTGAAGGATGACAGTGTGGTGCACATCATCATTACAAATATAACACTTAAGAGAATCAAAAGGAGTCTTGAAAAGAAAAAGTGTTATTGGTTAACAAGGCAAAACAAGAATTTTTCAATATTTAATTATTAAGAAACTTGTAATATAGTTGTATTCTCATCTTATGTTTTACTACATTGTGAATATTAGAACCTAAATACAACTTAAAAGATATTGAAGCCTAAATGTGAATTTTTACTTAGAATTATTCTTCTCTTTTAAATTATTATAATGTGATATTGTTTAATAAAAGAGGTGATGTGTGCTGAAAAGGTTTGTTAAAATGTTTCCACTTAGTCTTACTGGAGTCATTGCATTTTAATTAAATCATCAGGTTCATCATCTTATTGGTCACATCATTCTAACATGTCATCAATTTAATTAATGAATATTCATTCCAAGTAAATATATAGTTACATTTTTTTCTATACACTTTCTATACCTAATTAAATCTTTTAAACTAGAATAATGTTCTAATACTCTCCTTCCAAAGCCTACCATTTGTTTCCTTTGATTTTGTGTCAATAAATAAATTATCATTTCTATCATACTTGGATAAGTTGTGCATTAAAATACTAGTAAACTCTACTATTGTATAGAGAAGAGCCCCATTAATCAGTTACATTTTATTAATGAATTAGTATAGCATTCCTCAATCATGGAATGTACAAATAAACTCAAAAAAAAGTTGGTGACAGGTCCTTCCATTCAGCTGTTTTCCTTTTAGTCAGCTATTTAAAAAATAATAATGTCACAAGTGGGTACATCTAGCCAGTTGCCTTCTCTTTCTTTAGTGATTAGTTCAGAAAGAGAAAAAAAAAATGGCAGCAGGTGTTGCCAGCCAGTTGCTCTCTGCTTAGTCAGCATAATGTTCAAAACTAATGACAGTGGCAGATAGCCTTAGTAGTTTTGTCATAACCTATAAGACTAAAATTAGGAAGAGCACAAATAACCCATTATGTGGATTTGCACTTAACAACAAACAAGCATAATAGCAATATTTTGATTACTCAGATAGTTAGAATAATAAAAAGTAATGATAATTGGAAACTCTAATTTCAATTAGTTGATTATTTTTGTGGCAATCAATTTAATCATAATTTTTAGCAATCAGCTGTTGGAATAATTTATAACAGTAATAATCAGAAACACTAATTTCAAGTAATTGATTAGTTTGTGGGATACTTGTCAACTAAGTCGCCCAGTTCTGTGAGAGTGTTAGGTTTATTATTATCATCTAGTTTTATTACTGCAGATTCAAAAACACTTAAACCTACATTGTATGATATGTTTGTTGAAAATAAAGAGACCTATGTAGTGTAGGAGAATATGCATGGAAGGAGAAGACTTGTTGAACAGTAGTATAGATGAAGTTAAGGAAGTGGCTGTGTGTTAAGTTTAAAATTATAGTTCATGTGGGATACCTTTAAGATGATGTTTAGTGTAATTTGGAAAAGTTTCTATGTTATGTTGAAGTTAGAAATGTGGGTATTAATGATTGTTTATATATTTTATAATGAGTAACATGTAAAAACAACCTGAAGTGAGTTTTTGTTTACAAAGAGTTAAACAGTTGATGTGTTAACTGTGGTACTGTCTTTATACCCCCATTTTTGTTTGATTATCATGTCATGTTGAATGGTAGGATTTAATTTAATGTTTTTTGTAGAAGTAAATGTGTTTATGGAGTTGGTAAACTTTTTTTTTAAACTGAGTTGTTAGTAATAATTTTAGAGTGAGATTTTCTTTTGGTTTTGAATTATTACAAAATTTACAACTGAAGATCAAAATTTTTTCATTAAAAGTTAAACATGTTAGTGAGGCTCTCACTTGATTGCAGAAAACAAGTAAAACTTCTACTAAACCTGCTATAATCTATAGCATTTCGTTGTTTAGAGAATTGAATGATTCAACTAAGAAATATTTGTTAATGATTTATAGATGGGTTTTTTATTTGTTTTTATACCAACACTACTGACATTTTCCATAGATTCTGATAAGTTTACTTTTGGCTCTTTTCTAATCCAGGTAAACATTTTGGTGTCATCATTACTTTAGAATCTGGTTTGCTACAAACACTTGTACCAAAAAAAATAGACACGCACACAAACACACAGCAGTATCTTCACTATAACTTCACTGCAACTTTCTATAAATCACAAGAATCAATTCAGTCAATATTCTTTGAGTAAAACTGATACACACAAAAAAAGAGATTATTAATACAACATAAACAACAAACAATTGAAAGAAGTTGCAATGTTTCAGTTTGAAATGCCTTTACAGTTTCTCTGTGAGAACTCCTACAGAGTTCCTTGGGTTATTATCATTACCTTGTATAAAGTGGTTCAAAAATTATAGCAGAACAGTAATTATTGATTTTATTTATCTTCATTTGTTTTTGAATGATGTTCGAGTTTATCTGAACATACAGACTAACAAAGGGCATTTGGTTTTGTTTCTGCAGATCAATATTATTCTCTTAGAAGAGATTTAAGTGTGGGGGGGGGGTCAACTACCTTTAGTAGCACCCTATAATAAAAAAAATCTACTCTACACTGGCCTCCTTCAACATAATAATACTTTGGAACTGTTCTTTCCTGAAGTTCTCACTGCATGCATCTTCTAAAAAAATAAAAGCATAAAATCTCTATCAGTTCATACTGAGTTCAGCAACTATTTACATATAGGAAGTAATTCCTGGAAAGACATAATGTGCACAATTACAAACTTATAAATCCTTTTTGAAATGGCCAAATCAGGACATGATGTATTTATTGATTCTACGGTTCATATTCACTAACTTAACTTTTTTTATTGTTATGTTAACCTTTTTTTTACAACTTCCAAAAAAACAGAATATGACATACAAATATTTACAATTATATCTTCTATAGTTGCTTTATTGAGCTTCTTATCTCTTCTTATATACAACTGAGTCATTAATACACAAGTTCTTAATTAAAAAAATATGTAAATTTTGCACAAGCATAGCATTATTCTGTCTTTAAAAGGGCCATAAAGTTTATTAAAGTTTTGAAATTGTTAGATTTCTGTAGTATGGGAAGTTACAAGATTCATAATTTAGATGCAATCTTAATTAATTTGATTGCTCTGTAGTTACAAAATTAATCTTTCTGGTGTTTAATGGTGCATTTAAATAAAGTTCATACTACTGTTCAAGAATTAAGTTTGTAGGCAACTCTGCAAGTAAGCACCAATATACAACAGTGAATGCCATGTTACTGTCTGTTGTCTGACATCATGCAATTACATATGCTATTCACAAGTTTACTCATAGTATAATGATATTTATTATAATTGAAAGTTCAGACTGTTCTTAATGTTCATGCATACATTCAATCATTTTCACAGCAACTGCAGCATGATATGATATATTTCAGTGCTTTTTTCAAAATGTTCTTGTGGTTGATTTAATTTTCTTAAAAGCCTAGCTTTTTCATTTATTACGTTTTATACAACTATTAATCCTCCTCCTTTCTAATGTAAAATTAAGGTCTATAACTTTGAGTGGAATTTGATTATTTTTTGTTTTGATTTTTTCATAGTTTAATTTTTCAAAAGCTATCATATGATAGAGAGCATAAAAATAAAGACATGAAATGTTTTAATTTCATATTTTTCAGTTCTTCAAAAAAACAAGATGTAATCCTCAATACCCAAGACACTTGAAATCCTTTTAGACAGGATTAGAGTAAATTTATCTTTGAGACATTTATTTTCCTTTTTTTTTTGCTATATTTTTGTGCACCAGCAATACCAAGAGTTGGGCATGTACATACCCGATTCAATTTCATTACTCATCGTGATCTCTACCAGTCTACCCTCAAATTGAAATTCTTTTAGGCATGATTAGAATAAATTAATCTATGTGAACATGGGCATGATTAAATACATCGGTCGATAGGATTTTACCTCTTGAGTCCAAAACTATAATTATATCTCAAATCAGTCAAGAGATGATGGAACTATGAGCTAAAAGTTTGTACTTGAAAAAAAAGAAAAACTCGGATCCATTCTGTAAGCCACTATTCTACGGCTAATAAAGATTATCCATCATATTCAATGAATACAAAAAATATCTATAAATCTTGCAATAAAAAACTACCTTATTCATTGTCCCAATATGTTATTGTCATCAACCCAATAATTTACAAATTATTGATAATTATTGTACCTTTTTGATATACTGTGTTTTTCTAGGTGGAATACCTCAAACACTTTGTGTCATGCTTCATTTATATGTACAGTATTTCTCTATATATAATTATCTGTATATGAGAAATCAGATGAGGTACATGTTTCACTCTTATACTAACATTATCGTGGTTTTTAATATAGCAATTATGAATGCATTGAACAAACAACATTTACAGGCTTATAAGGAAAAATACATAATTATAATGGTGATTTTTTTTCCCCTGAACTGCCATATTGTAGCATGCATGGATATATTTTTTAAATGTACATGAAAATCTCTTTCATTGCAATTTTGTTTTAGAGAAATGCCCCAAACATTTGAAGTGCTACATGTAACTTCCATGGGAGTGGTAATTCATTCTAATTGATGACAATGTCTTCTAAGGAAAGTCAGAAAGAAAAATATAGCTGCTATAAGGATAAACATAAAACAGAAATAGGTGAAGTACAGACACAGTTCTTGTTTGCTGTTGGAAGTGCAAAGTTTAAATGTTTTAACTATAGAAATTTTCAGGGTGGTACATTAACTTCAGAAGTTGAACAATTCTTTTTTGATATTTGAAGCCAAAGACAGGGCATGTTCAAGCCCACAAATCTATATAAAATACATACACAAAGGTTGATTAATAGTAATTACAACTGAAGTATTATAAGGAACTGAGCCACAAACATATTGATGCAATTATTGATGAAAACTTCTGAGTGAAAGTAAATAAGAGTGTATAAAAATAATAATATATGAAGCACACTGTATCAGCTATATCCAGTGCTGACAAGGCCTTTTGTCTAATATCAGTGTTCTTGGTGGAAGGTCCTAGGGGCAAAGCCCCACTAAAGCTGCAGCATTTCAAGCTTTTGAAGCAAAAAAGATAAAAATGCAAGCATTAGAAACAAGGAAAAACCCCAAAAAATTTTATTGATAAAGACAAGGCTAGATATACAAGTTTCTGATTTTAGCAGCAGCCATAGAGAACCATATTTATTTTAAAACTTCACTAAATTATGTCATATTGCCTGACAGGGTAACATATATTGAGCAATCCAAGGTATATTACTTAGATTTTATAAGTATTATACATCAGTATGTGGACTGGATAAGTGGAAAGGGGCACTATACTTTGGTATAGTTGTATGAATTACATTTTTCTCCAGTGTACAGTTGTTAAATTCAGCAATGAAAACACTTGTTCTCATAGCACCTGTACATAATGCATATTAAGCTTCTGAGCACAGTATACATTAACCAAAACAACCAAAGAATACCTGGTGTCAAGCATCACACATATATTATTACAACAAATACACATGCATTCCATATATCATTGAAAGCAGTTACCTATCTCCTGTCTAACACTAATGGAAGCAACATGTAATTCAATATTTTGTATCCTTTAGCAAACAAAACTTCATGCAACTACAAGAAAGCAGAAAATACTTCACCTAATCATCAAAAACTCACAATATCATAACACAACTAGAGCTGGATTGCTGATTTGATTAACCAATATAGTTTAGAGAGGTAAATAATGAAACTGAAGGGAGAGTGTAGACACAGTACAGTTTAGCCTTAGTTTTAAATTTCACATACGTGATGCAAGACATTACATTACCCAGAATAAATGTTAAAAGTTAAATAGGTTAATGTTAGACCATAAACACATTTTTATTACTGTTTTCAGTGGTAACTGAAAAAAAAGGTAAAATTTCTAACATGTCCAGTTTTTTTATAGATGGAAAAATCCTTAGATTTTATTGCTGAAAATCATGATGTCTTAGTGAAACTTAAATCTTCAAAGGAGTGATGCTCCTGGCTATGATAAAACTAATCATGAAACTTTGAATAGTTGTTAATAGTTGAATAGGAGCTTTGACATTTATATTTCTAGATTAAAAAGATATTAATAAATTCCTGATTTTTTTGAAAGATTCCTAACATGGTCTCTAATTTAAGATAAAAGAGGTTCTTCAGTAAATTCAGGAAATAACAGGAGTAATGTTGTATTTTGAAAGAAATACGTTTAATAAACTGAAGTTATAAATTTTCTAAGTTTCCAAACACTGGTTGTAAAAAGTCATAGAGATCACTGTTATAATAGAAACTTTTTACTTTTATGTTGGGTCCCCAGATGATTCATAGGTAAGCTTAAAGGCTTGTATGCTAAAATTTGGGTTTTGAACCTCTATGGGCCACACCAATCAAATAGGCATAATTGTAAAAACTGGGTGGGTCAAGGTTGCTCCAGTTGTTTCATCTAAATTGTTTTTGATTATTGCATATGAAAGTAAGAGTTTCAATTTGAACATTCTTGTACACCTTATAATAATAATAATAATAATAATTATATTACTAATAATGATAATAAAAAGAAATAGTAATAGTAAATTACAAAGTTACCTTAGTTGTTTCCTCAAACTTGTGTGTCTGATAGCTTCACTTTGCATTCCTGGGCTCTTTTTATGATTTGGAATTTTTTTCACATTGACTACTGCCTACTCTCTTATTTTATTTTTTTGGAAAAGACTGATTTTGGCTTTCTCTCCAAGCTAAGCTACATCATGCAGCTAGTGAGATCTGTATTTAGAAACACATTCTTTGTATGTAACCTAAATTGTAGCTTCCTGGTTAAGGTCACAGTCTGTTATACAGGGCATTGCGGGTTTGATCCTACCTTAGTACTCATTATTCTTTTATGGTTTTTTAATTAAATATTTTTTTGTGAATATTTCTTTTTGAAACATGGATAAGTAGCTTATAAATGATATGGACACCACAGCAGATGCATTCTCTGTTTACTTGTTGTTGATGATCGAGTTAAGTGTCATGTAATATAGATACTGTGTTTCAAAAGTTACTGGAGAAAAAGGAGGAGAAGTATTCATTTTTCTCTTACTGTAGCAATTAGCTCTGTTATTACTGTAAAGCAGATGTTGAATTTTTTTTTTCACATTTGACTTAAGATTGTTTCAAACTGCATATTAAAAGTGGAACAGGGCTTCTGGCTAAGTGTCCCAATAATCCAGAAACATTAAAACTATCCGTGCTGTACAGAGAGTCATTGATAGTTCTCTGCTAACCAACTTTTTATATAATTTAGCCAGTGGAACTACTGTTCTTAATTGTTTGTCATTCAAGTTTTATGGTTGGTGAAAGCCGATATGTTACTAGGAATTCAGCAGTACAGTGGTTGTATGCTGCTACTTCTATCGTGTTACTCATGTTTTCACTTCTTATTTTCTGTTCTCCCATGTTACAGCCCACTAGGTGGCTGCATGTTTTAAGTACTTGTGTATGAATTTCTCTTGCAGGCTTTTTGCAAGTTAACAGGTTTAAGTATCTGCAGTAAGACATGTACCATCATGTTTAATTAACTCCTCAGGGTTCGTACGCGTCCTGGAA
>NW_013665904.1:15304-27978 GCF_000517525.1 Limulus polyphemus
TACGAACCCTGCTCCTTCAAATCTCATTTATGAAATGTTTTTTTCTACACCCACTGTTGGTTTCCAGTGCTTCTTTGATAGATATTTGTGGGTTGATTTTTTTTTTGCTGTTTTACCAAATAAATCCTTAATCAGTGTGTGGAGTGACATTAGCCTGATATTGTTATCTCAAGTTTTTCAGGGCCATGTGATCAACAGCAATTCTGTAACATGCTTAACTTCATATACACAACTATTTTGGGTACTCTAATTTGGCAGTCCTTACTATAATTCCAGGCTGGTATGTCCCTAAAACATTTTTCATCACAGAAAGAGGACATCATCATCGTCATTTATTCTTTCCATGTTTTAAAATAGATTTATATGACCAGCTAATTAAAGTGCTCCTTCATAAGGAGAATTAAGACAATTCAGTGTCTTTTTTTCAAAGAACCAACAAAAGGTTATGTTTGAACTGCTGTATAAGGTCATATCTCTCATTTTTCTTCTCTCCTATTTATGAGTTCATTAAGAAAATGGGACAATAAAAGTTGGGTAGTACAGTAGCAAGTCAAGTAAAAGTATTTTACTGTTGAATTTATGATGAGCTTAGTACTTAAAATATGGGAGACATGAGAGGTGTTTTAGTACATATGCGAATTTTCAGAGAAGTGAAACTTTTGTAAGGGTACAAAATTATAAACTGAGGATCACAAAACAGGGGTAGAAAGTGAAGAGATCTATAGAGCCTCACCAAGAAGAACAGCTCCAAGTAGAATTAAGAGTCCAACTTATCAAGGTGTTAAGAAATTTACCCTGATTGGGGCTTGAACCCTGGACTCTCGTTTCACACTAGTATTCTGAGACCAATGGACTAAAAACTGAGTTCTTAGGGCTCAAGTCCCAATCAGAAAACTCTCCATTTCTATCACTATCAGAATTTAAAAAAAATATCTCAGTATCTTTAAGTTCTAAAATATTAATTTTACACTGATAATCATTGTCTGATTTCCATTTTTCCTTTTTTTATTATGTTTATCATATTTTACCAAATAACAAAGCTATTCATTTCTGTGTATACAATTTTTTTTTTACAGTAGTTTTGCTACATAGCTAGAGAATATTTATCTTTGTTTTTATGTGTACTAGTTAATCATATAATATTTCTTTCTTTTTTTTCAGACTTGTATCAAATAACCATGGCATATGCATATTGGAAAAATGGCATGTGCTCTAATTATGCAGTGTTTGATTTATTTTTCCGAAAGAACCCATTCCATGGTGAATATACAGTTTTTGCAGGCCTTGATGAGTGTTTAAAGTTTCTACAAAGTTTTAATTATAGTCATAGTGGTAAGTTTCTTTGTGATGATTGCAATTTGTTTGTGAAGGATGTTTTCTTTTTTTAATGAACAATTGGAAATGATGTAATCAGTATTTGAAAAGAGCATTTGTTCGAGCAATAGCATATTCTTTTTTTGTTATTTATGCACACTTATCATGCTCTATAGGATTTAGTTCAGTATGTACTTGTATGTCCTGTGTTCTACCATTAGTATATATTGTAAATTTTTAAACCAAGTTCTTTTTTTTAAATATATCAGAATTAAAACTACAAATATGATTTTTGTTTAGATACAATAGATAGGCCACTAACTTGTGCACACTATTAAATGTAATCTCAGAAATGACACCTTTCAATACCATACAACTTTATTAGATCAGAAGATCTCTAGTAGAATTCATAATTTTCTATGAGTTTTTCTCAGTTTTTGTTTTTATCTAAATATTACTAACTTTAATCAGATCATGATTTAATTGATTACTTCTGTTTTCATTTCTTACTATTTTTAATGAATTATTCTTCACACACCATTTACAACCAACTTGGAGATATCTGAAATCATACTCTCAGCACTTCTGTCGTATGCAGTGGTTGTATTTATATGTATATTCCTGTAAAGATTATTTGCTATTCATTACATAAAAATGGCTATAATAATAATAATAATTTATTTTTACATGACTCTTCTAACTTTCAGAAACTTTCTGTAGTTTTTAATATGTATTTTTGTAAGTAAATATCTAGAAGTGTGTGTAACAAGAAATGTATATCTGACATTACAGTCCTCGACCATAAATTTAGAAGGCACTTGCAACAACCTTATTATTTTTAAAATTAACTGTACCTGTTTTATAATCAGTTATTTAATGTATGTAACAGAGTTTTTATTTTAATTATTTCACAAAAGTTTAAAGATGCTCAAGTAGGGCTAAAACTGGTGTATTGAGGTCCCCACATCTGGATCGACAAAGTCTCCAGCCATTATTAGTCTCAAAGTGTGTTCCTCGTCATCGAATTTGAAAAGTCTACAGTATATCACTGCTGATGGCTATCCCATAATAAAAAAAAAGTATTTTGTTATTAAGATATATGGTTTAAATTCCAAGAGCTGGCAAAATATTAGAAGCCAATATACCTAACATTTGTGTTAATCATGGATAAATTATGTGAAAAAAATATATATATAGTTTGTAATTTCTATTTCATTATTACCTTCAGTGAAGAACTGCTTGACTCAATATATCTAATCATGCTATTAGCTTGTATGCTGATTGAAGTGAAGCTACAGTTTTGTTATCCCAATTTACTGATATTTTGCTTAGTTGTACCATACAGCTCAGTTGGAATTGCAAAACTGATATGGCACTGACAAATAAAACAGTCTTGTTAGTAAAAATGATTTTCCTTATTTATGCTGTAATTTTTTTTCTAGTGCCTTCCAAGTTTTTCTAGCAAGACTGCAACTCTAACCAACAATTTGATAGTTCCCTAGTATTAATTTAGAGCCTTGTTTTTTGGTTTTTTTTTCAGATATAGAATACCTGAAGTCAGCATTGCCTCCAACAGTTGAACATGATTTTTTCACCTACCTGCACCAACTTTCTCCAAAAGATGTCACTGTCTATGCCATACCAGAAGGGTCAGTTGTATTTCCTAAAATTCCCTTACTTAGGGTAGAAGGACCTTTGCCTGTTGTCCAGCTTTTGGAAACAACATTTCTTACCTTGGTGAATTATGCAAGGTGGGTTTTTTGTTTTTTGTTTCAGTGATATTGATTTGTACTTCTGTTTTATAAGTTTAAAGAGTACCTGTGAATATAGTTATTTTATTCTTACTAAAGACAAATACAACTGTAGGATGTGTTTTCAATCTTATCTTGGTTGTTTAGCAATCTAATGTACTATTACATATATTGTCTTTTGAAAGTAAATACTGATGAACAAGTCAATAACCGTTGCACTTGAAATTCTTTTAGGCAGGATTAGAGTAAATTAATCTATGAGACCTTTGTTTCCCTTTTTTATTGGCTATATTTTTGTGTGCCAGCAATACCAAGTGTGTACCCGATTCAAATTTATTACTCGTCAGGATCTCTACCAGCCTACCTTCAAATTGAAATCCTTTTAGGCAGGATTAGAATAAATTAATCTATGAGACCTTGGGCATTGACAAATACATCAGTTTAAAGGGCTTAACCTCCTGAGTCTAAAACTGTAATTAGATCTCAAATCGGTCAAGATATGATGGAGCTTTTAGCTACAAGTTTGTATTTGAAAAAACAAAAACAACAAACTCGGAGCTGTTGCATGAGCATCCAAGGCTAAAAAAATGTTCACAAAAACGAACCTTACATTGTTCTTTTGAAGTAAAAGCAACTGTCTTTCAGGCTAAGTGCGATGTAATGCTTATAAAAAAAATCATTATTCAGATAATCAGATTATAATAAGTAAATTTTATGTTATGGTAATGTTGTTCTTAATGAACAACACACACAAGTTTTCCAAGTGTAATACTAAACATTGTATTGTTTCACAAAGTACAATAGAGAGTTCTAATAACAGAATGGAACAGTAGTAGTATAATAGATCATATTATTTTACATTATTCAAGATTGTTTAACATACAGAAACTTTGTCTGTAGGAGTTGGTACTCTGTAGTGCCAAGATTCTCTATGTCTCATTGGCTAGTACCTTCTTGCAAGCTGAACAGAGAAAGCTACAAAGAGGAGAGAAAAAATAAAATTTTTCTTCCCTTCCTTATGGTTATCATCCTTCCCTTGGTTACGAGTAATGTCTCTACTTTCTGTTAGACATTTGCCTATATACCAGTGTTTGTATGTTGTCAGTTCTTCAGTGTTCAGCTATTACTTTTTCTTTCTTTGTTTTTTTATTTTCAAGTTTGAGACTTTTTCTTTTTATCCAGTGTTACAAACAAAAACGTAAAAAATTATGCTTGAAGTGTTTATAAAAATATTCTTACTCACAGTCCTTCATCCCTTATAATAACTCAATTCTTCCACTTAAATATGACATCAAATATAAACATATGATAGCCCACAACAAATCTGTGATATTTTTCTTTTGTAAATGTATTATACCATATTCTGAAAAAATAGTACTGTATTTATGAATAGATGATATAAAAAGAAAAAAAAAAAAGAATTATTCCTTAACATTTTACTTTTTATCCACTCCTGGTCGTTTGGTCACCACTATTTATGTTTGTCACTGAGGCCTCTAGAACTTTCTGTAGCCTTGATACCAATGAATTGCAAATACAACATGCAACTCTTACCGGGCTATATAACCAAATTTGTCATAATTATCACCTTTAAAATAATTGCTTTTAACTCTCTTGTTATGAAAAAAAATAAACAATCATGAAATATTAACTCACAAAATTAATTAATTGATAATTCCTACAATAAACCATCTTGTATATCCAATAATAAGCCCCCTCTTCAAGAAAAATATTTCTAATATTTTTTTACCCAATATTCAAAGACTATTCTTTGTATCTTGCAGAACCTTCACTTTCTTGTCCCTAACATAGCCTTCACATATTGGCATGTTATGACTTGTTGGCACCTTGACATTTGTAACATGCTACGATCACTACTGGCACTGTTGATCCATTTGCTAACTTGAGCTGAGCATGGAAATGACACTTCCTTCTTGTGGTGAATCTGATGAATTGTCTTGATTCTGTTTCTTCTGGCAGCAGCATCCATGGTGACAGTCACTATTTTCTTGTTGCTTACCAGCACTATTTTCGTAAGTAGCTCCAACTGCTTTATATTTAGATTTCAGCTGTTGCTTACTGGTAATGGACTTGCACTCCTTTGCAATGTGCATTATTTTATAACAAACATAGCATCTTTTCTCACTTCTGTCTATTAACCTCCTGTCGCCCTTAGTAAATTCCTGCTTCTGGTCAGCCATCACTGTTTTTGACTTTAACTGGATATTTTTGGACTTGTCAGTTATACTCTCTCCATGGGCTTCCATATACTGTTCTGCCAGATTGGTCATCTCCTCCACATTTTTTGGTGCATGTGATCATGAACTGTTCTCATATTAGTAGATCTGCCATAGACAAGCCACAAACTGAAATACAGTTTCTCCAGTGTCAGGTTTGACTTCACTGAACTTCAGACGAAAACGTTCTTCAATAAGTTTGTATCTTTTCAGCAAAGCCACTTTTAATATGTCATAGTCCATGGCATCTTCTGATGTCATGCCTGCATATACTTGTAGGCCTTTTCCTTTGTCCTAGTTCTGACTTTGGGCGAATCTTGCATATCTCTCCAGGAAAGCATCCACGTCATCTTTCTGTTCATCAAATTTTGGCAACTTAGGTCAGCTGGCCATGACTCCATTGTCATTCTTGGGTCTTTCTTCTTTCTGTTGGATGAATTTGGTGATATCAGTTTGTGCTCTTATTTTTTCATTTGTAGTCTCTTCCCTCACTTTTTGTATTCTCATTCTCTCTATTTCCAGCCTCTCCTTTTTCTCATTTTCTTCTTTTAGTCTTTCTTCCTCTCTTCTCTGCCTACACTCTTCTCTCTCTCTCTCTAGTTCTTGTTGTTGTTGTTTAATGTTGAATTATAGCTATTATGGAAATGGAGGTAAGGTATTGTATCGAAAGTTATAATTTACATATACTGAAAATGTATTTCCGAGAGATCTTTCATCTGTTTGAGTGAATATGCTTAAGTTATATCACTAATGGACACAATCATCCTGATTTATGGCTTATTTGAAGATTCTACTGAAATGACTTCAGCACACTGTTTTGAAGTGACATGAGACTTGATGAATTTTTGTGGTACCACCCCATTTTTGAAAGAAATGTTCACAAAAATATTAGTACATGGCTTCATGTTACAAATTCATGTTTTAGGCACCAATTTGTCTTGAAAATACAGTATAATTTATAAACAACTTCTAATTGTACTATTGACTTTAGCTATAATTTAGTAAAAAAAAATAAATTTAAATATGTTATAAGAGTTTAAAAACTAACATAATATAGTAGTCCATTAGGAAACCTGACACAAGATTTTCCTGTTCTCTACAGTTTTTCCTCTTGATTTTTTTTTAATTTATGGAGACTAAACCATCATTGATCATTTTCCTCCTCCTCCAAATATTCTGCATTGTTGAATTTTTTTAGACAGTCTCTTTTCTAACCTTTATTTTAGCCTGCTTCTCTGTACTAAGTAGCTTCTCTCCTGCCTCTTATTCCATTATTCCCATACAAACACAATATTTGGATTATGTGATGCATGTTATAGACTTCTCTTGTCAAGGTTGCACATTGGTCACAGTTTTTTAACCCATCGTTTTCTTTTATCAGGTATTGACCCACTGATGTATAGCCATTGTGACACTCAAGTCACAATAGCCCACATTTTACTGTCGTGCCATCGTTATGACCGTGGTCAGTGGCATCATTTTAGACACATGTTTTCTAAGAGTTTACCCCTGACATTGAACAGTGTCATTGGTAATGGTGACACTGTCCGATTAGATTGTATTTTTAATTTTTTATACACTATAGGTCTTTTATATATAAATCTTTTATCAACATATTTTGGTTTTAACTCACTGTATTTTTACATTTGACTTTAATTTACTTTTACTGTTTTTAGCAGTTGTTTGGCATAAGATAGCCTCGTTGCTTTGTGCCATAAAGCACCAAACAACCAACTAACCTGTCCATCACATTCTGTAGTACCTACATAATCTAACCCTAACAAATCACTTTGTAAGGCAAGGCTGTGTATTGTTATCTCACCAGAATTGAAAAATTTTGCAAAGAATGCTGTCACTTCTTCACTACTGGAGTTCTCTATATTTTTTAATTTCTTTTAAACCTTCAGTTGTGTAATTACAAATTCAATCATTATTATTATTTTAACTTACAGCCTTGTAGCTACAAATGCAGCCAGGTTTAGGATAGCTGCTGGGCAACATATCAAGCTGCTAGAGTATGGATTACGTCGGGCTCAAGGACCAGATGGTGGGCTATCTGCATCTAAGTATGCCTATATGGGAGGTTAGTATATAAACCATCAAATTTTAATTTTTCAATACATCAGCTCCAATTGCTTTTACATTTTAGGTTGCAATTTACTTTCACGTGGCACTGTCAACACTTTATAATTGAAATTACTTTTATATGAAGAATTTCATATTATGAACATTATTTTATTCCATTTTTGTTTCAGTTTCATAGTATTACACCTTCTTTATACAAAAGTTAATCTAGTTTTATAAAGTGAAATTTTGTTATGTTACTATACATGAATACTTTTCTTAAATAACTAACTTTCCTTTTCTCTAGAATTAGATATGCACATGTAGCTTTGAACAGCACTAGGACTGACATACATTGTTGAAAATATTTAATACTTTTGGAAATTTTACTAAAGATAAAATTAAAATTTATTTAGGACAGCTTTTCATAAAATTGCTTCATTTGGGTCAAAAGATTAATTATACATTTGCACAAAACTTACTAACATATTGATCAATTTAATCAAATAATGTGTGTGTTTATGAGCAATGTCTTCCATGATGAGTTGAGTAAAAGGTGATAATCCCAGGGTTGAGCTGACCTTAGACTGACAGCTTCCACGTAGATCTCACAGGAGGTAAAAGAGACTTCCTTTACTGATATTACCTGTGGCTTTCTGGCTGTACACTGTTCTGTTTATTTCCTATATTTTGTTTTTCCTAGATACACCATAATGTATGTTTTCTTCCAGAAGTCTCATTTCGCTTGTCATTGAATACCTTCTGTGGTCACCACTTTCATCTTATTTGTACAGAAGTGGTCAGTATCCTACCAGTAGAGTTGTGTTGGATTTGAGAAAAGGGCATCTTCTGTGAGCTTGTTAGCTTCCTCATTTACCTTAACCCTGCATGACCTGGCAAATACATCAGTGATGGTCTTATCATGCAGTTGCTTTACCTTCTACCATCTATCTAGAATTGTAGCTTCCAGCACTATCTTTGTGCTGCTTGTGGCATGTTTGATTATTCCACCAGTCTTATGCAAAATGTTGTTGCTCCATGAAATGATGAATATCCAACCATCTCTCGCTCCCTGGCTTTGCTATACAAACTACATATAGCTACTGTCCACCGTGGTTTTTTAATAAGTTCTGACAGACCTTTTTAGCTTCATTCTCTGCCCATTCTCTAAATTTTCTGTCTAGGCTGGTTTCCACAGATGCCAGGGGTGCCAAATTTTTATTCCACATGAGGAAATATGAAATCTGGTGGGGAATTATTTCGTATATGTGTTCTGAGGCACCCAATTGAAAAGGGCAGGGCTTGATGATGGAATGCATGGTTTTTACACTGCAAGACTCTAATGCAGAATTTTTCGTGTATGTGCTGTTGACATTCTATAAATGCTACTGAGACTTATAAGGTGTAATAGGACTTTTGTAGGTGTGGCTGATGTACATCTTGTGACCAGTCTTAAACAGGTGTTTTATGTATTATTATTATTATCTAGTTGTGTAGCACTTGTACTGATATCAGTAGTGCATAATAAAGGATGGATAGAGAAGACTTTGGTAGAGCGTAAGCATGAACATAATAAACCTGGTTTGGTGAAAGATGTCTTTCAAGTTGAGAACTGCTGATGTGTAGTTATAATGCAAACTTCTCAAACCCTACCATCGTGGGTCAAAGGCCATGTCATCACGTTTGTTGACTGGCATTCAAAATTTTATTGAAATACTATTTTATGAATGTATGTCAATAAGTTTGGTATTAAATTGTAGATTATAATTGATTTTTAGTATTATACATTAGTTAATTTTTTAATTTAAAAGTAAATATTAAAAAGAAATGTTAAATATCTATTTTTGTGTGTCACGTGGTATGTTGAATGCAGCATCAGTTCAAATTAGATGTTTGTGATGTCCAAATACAAAGTCTATAGTTTCTTACATGTTAGATACTCAAATTACCAATACTGACATGCTAGTATGTTAAATAAGAACCTCCTATCAACCAAGATGGCCCCACCCACTTCTTCAATTTTTGAAAAACTTATTGGTGTACACCTACTTTGCCCAGTGACATATGTGTAACTAATTGAAAGCTCGAAATGTCCCCTAGTGGTTTTCTCAGCCTCTGCAAAGTATTTGCATGGCAAACTTTCTTTTCATGCTAGATTCCAAGTGGTAAGGTAAGACATTAGTCAGCTAAAAATTTAATTTTTTTTAGAACCTAAAATACAGCTTAGTTACTAAGCTTGATAAATTATAGTGGAATTCTGTGGTATTGATGTAGTAATTTATGATTTTTGGTTATTTCAAAATGTATATATAAAACCTAAAAAAAATATTTTGTTTCATATCCTCCACATGCAAAATTTGGTAAGGCTTAGCAACCTATGGCAAGCAGTAAACAAGTACAAAGTTTGTAACTAAAAGAGATAATTGTTTGCTATATTTCTTTATTTACTGTTATGTGTATTAAGAAAAATAAGTTTAATAACTTATTTGTAAATAGTAATAATATATATATAGAATGTATTATAACTGAAAGGTCAATATAATAAATATAAATGTATAATGTTATGAGATTTAAGCTATTTAGACTAACTTTTGTGTTTTCTTGTCATACTTTGTAGTCATGCTAGAATGAAAAAAGAATAATTTATATGTAGTTCTTAATTTTTATGGTGGTTACAAGGTTGGTCAAGTTGACTCAGTACAGTAGTGAAAAAAAGTTTGATAATGTAGAGATTATAAAGATTTCACATGTGAAATTTGAAAATTTCCTGATGCAAAAAGTATTTTTAATCTTAAAATGAAAATTACTTTGCATATTGGATAGTCAACATTCAAAAAGAAAAATAGTATAAGAAAAAAATTGCTTAATAAATCTTAAAACTTTGTAAAAAAAAGTCTAATACTTTATGTATGAAAGCCTTATGTTTACTGATAATGTGCAAAATTTTGTGAAGATATGTTTACCAATTTCAAAATTATAGCATGAAAACTATAACAAGCACAAAATAGTTACTAGGTCGAGCCCGTGCTGAGAGATTAACTTATTTTGCACCTTGAAAACATCAGTTTTCTACCAAACGTGAGATAAAAAGGTTTTGGTATAAATATTATAATATCTGTATTACTGCACTGGTAATAGGTGTCTTGCGAAAAAGAGTTAAACATCTCATTGCTGTGATAGAAGGATTTTATTGTTTTTTTTGGTATGCAAGCCATGTTGAGATGGCATACTAGAGCTTAATTTTGCCATTATTTTGTAAAAAGCTGCAGGTTGTTAAATCATACTCTGGTTTCTTTATATAATAACTACTCTAGACAACTGTGTTATTGCAATTTATTTGTAGATTCTTATACTTACACCTGAGTCTTTGTTTGAATTCAAATCTATGAATAAATAGTATTTTACCATCATCTGGTTTGATGGTTCTCCATAATAAGCGTATATTGAGTAGTTTTTTAAACGCATATAGATTTTTTTGTTCCTCCTCCTCCTATAATTTTCATTTATTCACATGATTAAGGTAATAAACACACAGACATATATTAATTTATTTTGTGGCTTATTAGTCAGTTAACTGTTCACTCAGCACTTTTACCAGTAGAAATATGGAAGCTTTACAGAATGTTTATTTAATGAATTGCTTTCTTAAAAAGTTAAAATATTAATTTATGAAAAGAAGTATAACTAATGCTCTTCTTAATGTTAATTTAGTTTCTTTTCTGTATGTAGTGTTATTATCATAAGTCACAAGCATTCTCATTGTAGGTCATTAAGGCTTATTCATCTTAAAAGAGGTTAGTGAGTTATTGTAATGTAATATTTAAATAAGAAAAGGCTAACAAATCTATGATTTTTTGCTTAAGTATATTAATTTTTTGGGGTTTATTTAACTTGTGGCAGTTCAAACCAAAATGTGGTTAAGGCTGTTGGATGTTTTAAATGGCCCAGAAATATAGAATAAAATGTTTTGCATTATTGGACATAAAGCAAACAAAAGCTGCTTTTGTAGTCAATACGTGTATGAAAACTGTTTTTTTCTTGGCAAACAGTTAAATCAGTCCTTGATATTTAGTTTTTTTTACTTTTAAAATTTGTATTACACAAAAACATTGTATTTAACAAATTTTCAAAGGAATTATACTTGATATCATTAGAAAGTATTTAAAACATGATGAATATATATGATATACTAGTAACTTCAACAAAGGTTTTCAAGAATAATACATTTCATACTGATAGAATTCAACACTAGTTGAAATAGACATAACATTCAGAGCTTCTTTCTTTTCTTTTCTTTTTTTTTTTTTGTTACCCTAGGATTTGATGGAACTAGTAACGTTTTGGCAGGTAAACTTTTCAATATACCAGTTAAAGGTACTCATGCCCATGCATTTGTCATGTCCTTCTCTTCAACTGAAGATTGTAACTTGAAGGTGAGTTCACATTAAACTGCTGTAGTATCTGTTCCTTGTGTATTGTATGTCCTGTACTTAATATTGAAACTCTTTCAGCAATGTTTTCCAGCTTTTTGTAAGTTGTTATTACTAATCCACAGCTGTAAGTTTATACACTGAAATAAGTTAATTACTTTTTCAACAGCATGAATATATTTTGGTGTATCATCAACTATTATATGATGAAATCAAACATATTTATGACTTTTGTATTTCAGACATTGACTCATCGTACAACAGGGGAAGTAAAGGACTTAATGGCCATCTGCCAGAAGTGGCTGTCAGAACTTTCTGGATTTCTTCACATTCTTAGTGATGAAGCTAGCAGTGGGGAGTTAGCTGCTTTTGTTTCATATGCTGCTGCTTTTCCAGACAGTTTCATAGCATTAATCGATACTTATGACGTGATAAAGTAAGTATTGACTTTTATTGTATGTTTTATTAATGCTTTCAAAAAGGTAGTAAGTCTGATTTTTGATGTAGTATTGGCTCATAATATATATGTATGTTTATGATAAAGTAAGTGTTTTACACCACCAGTTGATGTTATGTGTGAATGAGAATAATTCAAGCTATATAGCAGCATTGATCTTATTTTATATATAATGAGTTGTACCTCATATTGTATATACAAGAGGATGTGTACAGTAGCTTTGCTGTTTTCATAATTACTCTAGCACTGATATTTTCTGTATAACAAAGTTGATGTTGTTTACATGACTAGGTAAGTCTGATTTGTGATGTATCACAGTTTGATATTTTTTGTAAGATAAGATGTGTGTGCTTTATCACAAGATGATTTTTTTTTTTTTTCATTTATGAGAAGTTGAGTAACTACTAGTTTTTATAATGGC
>NW_013665904.1:28978-29723 GCF_000517525.1 Limulus polyphemus
GGGTTTGTTAGTGTCAATTTTGTTCGTGAGTTGAGTTTTATTGTGGGGAATGTTGGAGAGCTTTTCAACTATATCTGGTGGGAATTTATTGGTGTGAATAAAGGAATGCTTTAAGTGGTTAATTTCTTCATTTATGTAGTCTGTTGAACAAAGTCTTGTGGCTGTGTTTATGAGGTTTTTAAGTGAATTGATTTTTTGTGTGGTGTCATGAGCGGAATTCCAGGGGATGTAGAGACCAGTGTGTGTGTTTTTGCAGTGAATTTTGGTTTTAAACTGTGTGTCAGATCTAATAATCTTGAGGTTAAGAAAGGATAACTGTTTATTTTTTTTGTGTTATATGGTAAATTTGATGTTGGGATGAATGGAATTAATGTGTTTAAAGTAAGTTAGTGTGTGTTCTGTAGAAATGAAACCAGCAAAAGTGTCATAGACATATCTGTACCAGTATAGTAGGGAAAGAAGCGCAGAATGTATAGCTTGTGTTTCGATCTGGGTCATGAATATATTGGCAAGAACGAGCGAAACAGGATTGCCCATACTTAAACCATCTATTTGAAGGAAATGTTCGTTGTTGAAAATGAAGTTGGTTTTAGTCATTGTAAAAAAATATTTAGAATCACACAATACCAACGTCATTTACAAAATAACATCCAATAACTGCCCAGAATTGCCCATACTTAAACCATCTATTTGAAGGAAATGTTCGTTGTTGAAAATGAAGTTGGTTTTAGTCATTGTAAATTCT
>NW_013665904.1:29976-36886 GCF_000517525.1 Limulus polyphemus
GTCAAAACGTTGTACATTTGCTGTTATGTTAAACTTGTATTAAAGTTTTTCTTCATTACCCATTCAAGCCATCTTCAGCCATTATTAGTCTCAAAGTGATGACTAGCTGCCTTCCCTCTAGTCTTAAACTGCTAAATTAGGGACGGCTAGTGCAGATAGCCCTTGTGTAGCTTTGCGCGAAATTCAAAGCCAACAAACAAACTAGTCAGTTATCAAGCCAACTGAATTACAACAGTCAATGCTATAGTTGAAATGCTATTTATATTAGTCATATTAGAGACATTATCTTCTTTGTCTTTGGCCTATAACACCAGCACTAGAAAAACATTGTTCTGATGAGAGTAACAAACATTATGAAATATCACAATAAGGCTGATAATAATTTTAAAGACTTGACTAAGTACTAGATTTCCAGTAAGAGACCAGCATATTACAGAAATGAAGCATTGCCTGATTTGGTATTATACATACAGCTTGTTGTTTAGATAACTTCTATAGTTAACTTGTGAGTTTCTTTTATGTTTTAGAGATATGTTCATGTTAAATTATAACACAGTAGTTTAAACCTCAGTTGAAATTATAATACTGGCATTTATATCATGCTTTGATTAATTAGTCATGTAGTTAAACCAGTATGATGTTTTGTCACACTAAAAGGCTTCCTTAAAGAGTATAATACTGAAATAAAAAAAATTATAAAGAATATTTTTTTGCAACTTTCAGTCTTGGCAAAGAAAAACTATTTTTGTTAACGACAGTGTTCATTAATGTTGTATTTTTGTCATGATAGTAATATTATAATTCCCTCTATACAATAATAGCTCAGATTTATGAAAATATTTTACTTTTATCTTGAAAGGATAAATGTATTTTTTCTTTCATTACACTGAATATCATTGGATATTATATAAAAAAAATATTTGTTGATCCACTGATCTAGATGTTATGCCATTGAGGTATGCCATATTGAAAAGTTTTAATATGAAGTATTGGAAATAATTATGGAAACAGTAAATAAAATGGATATAAAAATGCAAATATTATGGCATAGCTCACTCTATGATATGAAAATTAATGACAAAATATAGTCACGTTTTGATAGGTTACAATGTACTGGCTGTTGTCCAATTAGTCTAGACAAGTCTAATGCCTATAAAGGTACAAGTAATCATACTAATCCCAGCAGTACTTTGGTGATTGCATTCTTGGCTCCGAGGGCACAGATACTACATAACAAGTATTTAGAGATCAAAGTTTTGGCTGGGAAAGGCTGCTCCATGTGATAGGTAGAGGCAAAACTTAACGTTTTGGTATAAATTGTATGGAAACTCTGAAGAAAGTACAATTGATAATAGAAGCAGTCAAGGTAGAACACCAAAACTCATCAAACAAGATTTTTAAACACTTAGAAAAGTCAAAGAATATCATATGACACCAATCTTTTGGTTATAGTTCCAAATGGCTCCCTCCTTTTTTGTAATACATCTAAAAACATTTTCCAGGAGAAGAAAATGAGATTAACTGATAGTAATACTGTACATCTGTTATAGACTAATTTTGTCTGTATTGATAATATTGGCTATCATAAATTTCATCTACTCCAATATCAATAAAACTGAAATTTTAAAAAATGAGGGATTTTGGATAATATGCATGTTAATGTTCAGTTGATATGTCATAGCACTGTGCTGTATTTTACAAACACGTGCTTCTCTGCAACATTGTAAAAATGTAAATCTTGCAATAACACTGATTGTAAATTAAGATGCACAGCTTAAAGTATAATGGTTCTAATATCTTACATTTAGAAATGTATATTCTGACACAATACCTAACCTCCTGTCACGTAATAGCATTCCTAAATTTGTGCTGCCCCGTATGTGTGCAATTTTTGCTTGCCACTAGCCTTGAGGCTCCCACCTAACATCACTTGTTTAATTGTGGTATAGCTGCATTATAGCGTGCAAATGAGTATACAACAACCCTCCACCAATAGGAGTGTGATACACCGTACTAGCACATCTGACTCCCTCTATACTAGGGAACACAACCATCACTTCTTGATTTCGCACTTGTATGAAACGCCATGTTTTTTCTTCACTCATGAACTTTTCAGAGATAGACGTTTTTTAGATAGAAGCATCTATGAAGACATAGCCTGTTGTAGAAGTATTTATTGTTGTATTTTTGCTTTCCAACATTTTCTGCACCTACATATTTTGTGGCGTCTTATTTCCACATTATTATTTTATTAGTATCAGTAACTTCCACTATGTCTGGTGTGAGACAACGAGAAATTCTTCACACTAGTATCACACCCACATTGGCATCAAATTTTTCTTTCTCTTTTGGGAGCTGTGAAAGCTTTTGTGCAGTGGGTGGTGGAATAGTTCATGTGGTCTGTACCTTCTTTCGTACCTAGCATACCTCCACTTATGTTTCTCATGCATGATGGAAAGGATTTTGTCATTTTTTTCCCCACTACCTACCTTTGTCTTATCTTATATCCATGCTGTCTTGAATATACCTAAGCCTTTTTCATAATTTCAGGACTAGATTTCTCAGGTACATTTCTCTCCTTCTCTTTGTGATTCATTCCCTACTTCTTTTTGTTTGTTTTTTTACTTTCTAACCAGTTATGCTAGTCTTCAGTTCATTTTGCTACTACTTTGGTGCAGTCATGCCTCATCCTCCTTCCTTTGTTACCTTATGACTAGACCTAACTTTGTTCGGTATTGCCTTTCTTCCACTCATCAGTTCTGGAGTCTTTTTTTTCAGAATTGGGGGGTCAAATCCTCTGGCTTTTGTTCATCCTTTTTTAAGCGTAAGTTTCCCACCTTCATCCCACACTCTCTACCCTATTCGTTATTTTTCCATCATTTACAATGGTTTCCTCTACTGAACCTTCTCTAGCCCTTTTCCTCCTCTACTTCTGTCACACTTCCTCCTCCTTCAACCTCACTTTCCTCTTTCCTGTCCAGCTTTATGTGTGGGTTTTGTCTGGTTACTTGTGAGATTTTTCATGCCCTCTTCATGTGTAGCTTTCCTTTTATCCCCATTCCATTCATTCTTCCTCTTTTCTGGACTATCCTTGAAAATAGTGTACATTCTTTAGTTAGTCTCTGTATCTCATCCTTCTATTATCCATCTTTCTGAATTGTTACATGGCTTATCACTTTTGACCATTGTTGACTACAGGGCAACTCTACGTAATACTTTAGGGTTTTCCTATTATTGTCATGTATTCTTTCTCTGCTCGTTCATTCTTTTTATCACCTTTATCCTCCTTGTTTGGTAGTCCTTCCTGATTAAGGACAGAAAGTTGTTCTATATGCCCTTCCTCTCTTTGCACCTTTTGTCTCTTTTTACTTCTACTGTCTTTTGCTTAAGCCATGTTTCTTCCTTTTTGCCTATGACCATAGAAGATCTGATGCATTTACGATTGATACTTCCTATATTCTTTTCTGTCATACTTATATTCTTTGTTACCCTGCTCATGCTTTTCTCCTAATACATCTGTGGCTTATGAAGGGGAAAGCACATTCACTCCTATTGCCTTTCCTTCCATTTCTCACTTATATTCTCATTCTGTTCCTGATAATTTTTTCTGTCCCATCTGTGCAGTTCATTATTATTTGGCCCACACTGCTCTTTTTGATGGTTCATGCTACTTCTATAGAATTCTTTATCTCCCCCAGATATTTCTTATCACCCTCAAAGATGGTTACTGCACTCATCCATATCACTTATGCTTCATTGTATGTAGATTCTCATCGACTCTTTTAGGTCACCTTTCATGTGCCCTACCTAGGGTGCTGGAATGGAAGTTGCTTTTTCATTCTGCTTCCTAGTCTTGAGATGAAGATGGTTGGGGCCTTCTTCCTACCACAGACTGGAAGACACATACCCAATGCTGTTCAGCTTTGTGCTTAACTTCAAATAAACAAACATACCCAATACCCCCTTGTTTTGGACTGGAGCTGACCCATTGAGTACAGTCTGACATGCCTTAGCCATTCTACACAATCTAGCATGTCCATTTCCAAAACTGAACTTGGATCCTTTCCATCCAGCTTGGCAATGTATCTACTGTGACCCTATATTTTAGGCTGTTACACTCCATGGGCTGTCTTTGGGCACTTTTCAAAGGGGGCTCATCTAGGTAAATTTTGCAATGGTCCCTCCACCATTTCAATTCCGCTGCATCTTTTCTTGCCTAATCTTGAAGTGATAAGTGTGGTCTACAGTATAGAGGGAGTCAGCTGTGTTAGGAGGTGTGCTACAATGCAGCTATATCAGGTATAATTATATAAAGTTAGGTGGGAGCCTCAAGGCTAGTGGCGAGTGGAAATTGTGCATATAGAGGACAGCACAGATCAAGGAAAACTATTATGTGAGAGGTGGTAAGTATCTATTGAAAATACATTTTCAATTTTGGAAAATATTACCTTCCATCCATTTGTGAGATTTTAAACAAGCTACACTAAAAACTATTGCAGGTCTAACTAAGCAGTTCCTCATAAAAGTTAATCCCATGATATTGAATGATTTTAAACTTACTTTGAATTTGCTATCCTTATTAAGTGGTAGTGGGAATAGTAATAGTGGACACGGATGCAAGCCAGATGTATAGTTTCTGATAAATATTTTGATCTTACTAACATGTGAAAATAAACACATCTGCTTTTTTTGATAATCCAAGACTGATGTAGGGGGTGAAATTATAACCATAATAAACACTGGGTAAAAAGTATAAAATTATTATGGGTAATTATAAGTAAACTTGTACTTTCACATGGTACACCATGTTAAGGCACCTACTGTGTCAGCCTAACAAATATTGGGTATGGAAATTCCCAAATAATTATTCAAAAGCCCTAGAAAAATTTACCTGAAAAGAGTATGAACCCTGTTATAAAAATGGTGTTAAGTAACTAAGTGTTTGCTGTGTACATGATACATGACATTCCAATGATCTAGCCGCAAGTACAGTAAGATGCACATTAGCACAAAGTGGCCTCAGTGGATATGTAACTGCTCATAAGGCACTTCTTAAGAGAGATAACTAAACCATAAGGCTAAAATTGGCATCAGATTTCACATAATTGGATTAGCAAAGCTGGAAGAGGGTGCTTTTTACAGAGGAATCTAAATTCAAATGGTTTGGTTTTGGCAATTGCCAATGATACTTTATTTGACAGCAGGAAGGAGAATGGTACGCAGTCACTGTACACACTTTCAGTAAAAATATGGGCTGCATCTCAGATTTACACAAAATTTATGATACCCTAACTGCTGAAAGTTACAAGCAGGCCAACACTCGCAACCATGGCTTGGCCTGCACAAAGTCTTGGTTTCAATAATTTTAAAAGCTTATGAGTTTCTATGAAAATTGAGAAGCTCAAATGTTAACCAGACAACTTGGTTCAATTATGGGAAGTTATATGGGGAATTTGAACACTATTTCATAATCATACCACTCACAACAGTAGTTTTGTAGTCATAGTAAAAAAGGAAAAGAAGAAACAAAATTACTTTAATCCTTCCTGTTTACATAGTTTGCTCATTGTCGTACCTTATTACTCACCTCCAGAATTAAAATGGTAAATGCTTTGTTTTATTTTGAACATTATGCTTCTCTAGAAGAGATCTGCAACTTTCATTTATCAGCTTTCCTTAGTTTTCATATGAGTTATTAAGTATTCCAGAAAATTTTGAGATTTTCAGCACCCCCATCTTTTTCCAGCAATAAAAAAAAAAATGATGGAAGTGTTCTTTTTCTTAGTGGTATAAATGTCAAGAGGACGGTTCAGTGTGCACACTTTTACAAATTCTGATTCCTAAAAAATGTAAAATCTGCAGTAAAATATCTTTGAAAATAACCTGTATTTTGATTAATTGTTGTTAAAGGAAGCAACTGCAAAACCTAAGCATGTAAAGTTCAGTAATGATTGCTAGTCTAAGAGCTAGCAGTGCAAGTATCTAGTAGATCCTTACTTTGTATCTCACAAATTTTATAATATATATAATAATCCTAACATTAGTAACATGAAGCAATGAATTTAATCTTGTCTAGTTGCTGAGACAGTTACTTGCTTATTTTTAGTTGTAAATAAATATTATTGAAAGTATACCACTTCCGTGGTGAAAGTTAAACAAACTCAGTTAATAAAAAAAACAAAAAATGTATCCTCTTCCCTCTCGTCTGGTCACTTATTTCCCATAGCTTACTTCTCATAGCTCAGCTCAAGTTGGAAATGTAATCTGTTTCCAGCTCTCTTTCACTCATTGTCATCTTTAATAGTAACCCATTTTCCAATCTCATATAATCTACTTGATAATTTTGTAATATTTGCTATATCCTGATCTTCATATTATTTTCATGTATGAACTGCTTCTGTTTAAAGGTTTAGTTAAACAATAATGATTATAGTACAAGTTTTGGGGGTTATTGCAGCACAAAAATATGTGAAACCATCCCAAAACATTTAAGCAAACAAAAAAAAACAGAGTTCTGATTTAACTCAAACAGTAAGCAATATCTCAAATTCATCAAAAAACAAACTAGCTTGGCATTACTCACATTGCATTATTTTATTCATGTGCTGTAAAACTGAACTTACTTTAAGTTTGGCTCGTAATTCACTTAAGAACTATCACTGAGTTACACTTAAATAAATGCTATAATCTACTGTTTGAGCTGAAACATAAATTCATATTTTTTGTTCTCTCAAGCATTTTCAGATGGATATTGATAATCTTATGGTATCCTAAAAATTTTCTGTAATATTGTATCATACTCGTGATTAATTCATCACTTAATTGCAATTATTTATTTGCATTTCCTGCATGTGTATCACCTGTGCATTTCCATAATTATTTTCAATATATATATATATATATATATATA
>NW_013665904.1:37811-55343 GCF_000517525.1 Limulus polyphemus
AAAATTAAACCTTATTTTCAATAAGCAATCCTGAAAAATATTTGGGGGTGCTTAACTTTTTTCCAGGTGTATACATTACATATAACTACAATTGTTTCTGTATGTTATGCTTTTCTGCTTCTTTTAAGTATCTTCTGGCTTTTGGAAAATACTTTAGCACTTAATATGTACAGATTCTCTAAAGATGTTTCACAGCTTACTACCAGTCTGCATTGTATTTTGGTTAATCAAAGTTTACACTGTCTTTTTAATTTTCTACATATTTTCTCAATGACTTAAAATCTGTTTTACACATTGTTGCCTGTCACAATCTTTCTTTAATTCTCTAGAACTTAGTTTTCAAATTGAAATTCCACTCTTAGCTACCTTTCCATATCTTTCTTTAGTGTCACAACTTCTTCAGTTTAAATATTCTTCACATTCTCCAAAGAGTAAACTTATTATTTGCTATTAGTGTAAATTTTATATTGATCTTGTATGATTTATTTTTGTATGACTTCCAATCATCCATTGACATTATTATTTTTGTAAATTTTCTAAACTATGCACAAAGAACATATTAACAAGTGCCTAGTTCAAACTATAGGGTTGGCAGTGCTCTGGGTTTGCTGGTTCTGGCTCTAGTAGTTCAGCTCTAGGCTGGTTTCAGCAGTCCCTGTTTCAGATCTGGAGCTGCTTTATATTGCTGCTCTAGCTCTGGCTGTATAACAACTCAAATAGTACAAATTACTGCTTTGTTAGTGATGTTACTTAGAATTAAAACAGTCCAGTGTTACAGGAATAAGGTATTTCATAAATGATATTTTTGTGTTTGTCATCACTTGATCTTTGTTTAGTAAACAGACCGAGACTGGAGAAACTGAAAGACATTTTGAGGCAAGAATAAATTAACATAAAAACTGCACAAGGCTGAAGAAAACACAGAATTTTGCCCTGGCAGAACATGCCATGTTGGCTATAGATAAAATAAACTTGGATATTCACAGAACAATTGACTGAGATAAATTCTGGAAAAACAAAGAAAATGAAAGAAACTTTTTACATGAACACAGAACATTGCTAAATATAGACTCAGACCTGGAAATCAGCAGTTTGTGGCTACCAGTGATCAAATAATCCCTATTTCTTCCAACCACATTCCATGAACAACCAATCAGTTCCATCACATCCACTTCAATCTCTTCAAACACCATATAAACACCATCAAAAACAAGTGAAAGCTAACCTGAATATGAAAGACAGGTGGCTTTTTAAATGTTGTTCTTTCTATGTGAACTACTTCTGTTGATTAGTCCTCCATGACTTGCTCCACAAGTGTCACTTTGAACTAGGCAGCTACTGCCAATTGTACCCATGTTTGTACCAGTGACATTTTGCAATTAGTATTGAGGAGAAGGCCAGTTTAACCACACAAAAAAAAATTACAAAACAGTAAAAATGAGTATTCAGGTATTTACTTTAAGCATCTTGATTTATTTATACATGAATTCATGTTGTGGGTATATCATAGTTGAAAACACATTTGTAATGCAGTCGTACTAGACAAGGCCTAACTATAGCTCAAACTGTAAAAACTCTGAAATATTTTCCAAATCCAGATGAATTGCCACACTTATAAACCAAGTCAATGTACATCATTTGAAACTCACTTTTAATTCATTATATTCTAAAAAAAAATTGAATAACCACAGAATAATTAAATCTCTACTAACCATTGATATCTATGACCTTGCAAGGCTTATGTGCTCCTCCTGATTGAAAATGTTTCTTAAGATGTTTTTTTTGCTTGTTTTTAAAATCTAGATTTTTAATTGGCTCCATTAGTTATGCAGCTAGTTTCAAAATCCTTTTTAACTTGGTAAGAAGGCTTAATTCTTTCTGTTGCAGCATAGAGAAATTATACAATTTAAAAAGAGCTAAGAAGCACAACTACTCTGTACCCTATGCTGCAAGATGTCACCTTGGTGAAAGCTTTTTGAACATTTTGCTGTAAAAATATATGGTTTTCAAGAATTTTACATCCAGAAGAAAAACCAATATAGGCATTAATATAGAAAAATAAGAAACATTTGTTCAAAATCTCTAAGAAGGCATGGCCTCATTTTTCTCCTTTCAAACCATGGTTTAGACTGTTGTTTCTCTTGTACCTTACGTTAAAAGCTAAAAGTTGAATATGTTACAGAATGTTCTTTATACTGTGATTCGAGCTACTGTTTAACACTTAAACCAAAATTTTCAAGAATTTCACATACTAAACATGTAATTGTAAGCACTTGAAATTCTGCTTTCATGCAAGTTTCAAATGGAGACCATATATACTTCAATGAAATAAATTAATTTTGGTATGGACTAGTACTTCACACCTACTTAAAACAAAGTTATGTTCTGTGAAGATCACACTTTAAATACATTACTCAGAGTACTTTAAACTATGGCTCACATTAGATATCACACTAAGATAAAACAAAGTTCTGTAGAGGTAATATAGAATATTTTATTTAAGGTAATTTAAACTGATATTTGGACTAGTTTCACATTGAGTTTAAAACATACTTTTTGTTTCATAGACTTTTTCATTTGCAACATTGTTCACATGCTTTACACCAATTCTCTAATGATTCCCAACACCATATACAGTAAAATAATTCTCTTACTTGCTTCAGTGCCCTCTTAACACCTAAATGTTCAGCAGTAGGAAGGTTGTGGAGATGATGAACTGCTTCAGAAAGTAAAAACTGGAAGTACCAAATTTAGTCTTCATTTCTCTCCATTGGTACTTTCTGTTTTTTTAGGCACAATGAATCCTATTCTAACCAGTACATCTATATCATTGGGCTGTTTGTAGTGACTGTTTGCCTTGGGGGCTTTTCTGTACTATTCTATCCACTGAATAATTAGTTTAAAATTCTCATCTTTTCCCTGAGCATGTTTCAGTTGAGTGTTTGATCACATTAGTTCATCATCACTTCTGGATTACCCATCTTGAACTATAATCAGTTAGCCTCTAAGTTGGTTGTTTTTACTTTCTAGTGCTTCTGTCTTTTCACAGTGTTTACACATGATCATTGGGATAATGCATTATCATTTCTATGGTTCCATCCATGGTGATGCATAATGTTAAAGTTGTTCTGAAATTTCTGGAGCCATCTTATTATCTGGTCTTTTGAATTGCAAAAATTTACAAGTCACTTCAGAGCTACATGATATGTCTGGAGTATAAACATTTGCCCATATAGGTAATAAGCAAAAGTACCCATCCCCAGTGACAGGAAAAGTTTAAGTTAATATATCAATAGGGGCCATATGCCTCCTGGAATTCCTGGAAAACTAACATGCTCCTGTAAAAGTGCTTAAAAGTCCTGGAAATGTACAAATACTCCTGAAAACTCCTGGAATTAATTTACTATTTAAAAAAGAAAATTGTTCATTTCACATAAACCCAAGAAATTAATATTTTAAGACATTTTACATAGTTACATACACAGGGGCATACTATAATCATCATAACTTAGGCTTTTATGTATAATGCACAGGCTGTGAGAAACATTACCAAATCAAATGCTGTCTGTGTTATTCTCATTAATGATTCATTCGAGTGCAATGCAATTTTAACAAATGGCTGTTTGTGGATTTGTTGAAATTTAACAAAACATTGATTTACCATGCTTAACACTTGACCAAACACGTAAAGCAAATTAAAGCTATGCCTGGTGGAAAATGCTCATTTAATGCCTTATGGCTTATTAAACCAGCATATGTAGATTGGCTTGTACGTGACAGTGCAGCCAAACAAAATGCTGGTTGTGTGTGCAAGAAAACCTTCGACATCTCGAATATGGGTGGAACTGCATATGAAAGGATCCAAGCACGTTGCATTATTTAAATAACAGCAACAAATGATGGGAATTGACAGCTTTCTGAGAAAAAATGCATCGACTAGAAGCGATGGGAAATTGCATGTTGCCGTTATGCCTAGCCCTGGTAGTGCCACTAGTGGTAGCTCTACTGTAACTAATAATAGTACTTGACCTAGTAGAACTAGCAGTCATGATTATGTCTATGATTGTGGACATTTTAAAACTAAGCCTAAGGTTGATCAGCAATGCTCCAATTGTTTAACTCGCACTGATGTTTTAAAATCAAAAGTAATATGGACCTTGAAAGTTGTAAAGTCACATTACTCATGTACATCATGTCACAATATTCAATAAGTATTTGCTCTGATGTTTCCTGACAGTGACATTGCAAAAAAATTTACATGTGGTGACTGAAAAGTTGCTTACTTAACCACATTTGCTAAAAAAAATAAAGTTTAAAGACACTGAAGCAGTTTATTGAACAGAATCATTCCAATAATAACATTTTAAAACATTTAATTTACATAAGATGCCCCTATTTGCATGTTATACTATGTAAGAATTAATGCACTTAATAGATTCTGTAAGTAAAGTCGTTTTTTGTTTATAATTATTTACTTGATTGTTCCTGGAAATTTATTGATTCAGTCCTGGAACTTTTTCAACTTGTGTCTCTACAGACCCTGTATCAATTTAAGTTATTTCATGGACTTTAAAAAGATTAATTGTGTTGCACACTTGGTTTCACTCAGAGCCAAAGCTCTGAGCTACTTATACCACCCACCATGAAAAGGAATTGTTGGGCATTTCAGTTATGTTAAGAGCCACTCAACAATAACATACAGTAAATTTACATTTTTATTCTTTAAGTTATGTCACAATTTGAAATGTCAATGATAGTGTGGTTAATTCCTAAAAATTTAGTGTAGAATATCCTGCTTGTGAAATAAAATTTGACATCAAGATTTTTCATGCCTGTTCTCCTATCATTTCAAAAGTGAATATTAAAGCATTAATTGCCTTGCTCTTTTAGACAATCACATGTTATTTTTCATATAAACAATATTAAACAAGATGCTCTCATTAATTTTGAGTATGTTAAGAAAAAATTGGGAAGTTTAAAGAGTGATAAAACACCTGTGCCAACACCTGGGTCATAGATTGTGAATCTATTTAAAAGTAGCCTAACCTCGCATTCAATATATTTTTCTTCTTTGGTGCCAATTACCCACACACCATGAAGGATAGAGAAGCTTCCCACAGTAAAAGTAACTTCCAATTTTTCTCTTACTGGAACTTTGTCAACCTGCTTTTCACATCAATCTATCTTCTATCTTTATTTCTGGAGGCAATTTCCCACCTTTCATTACCAAATATGGTCAAACAATTGTAACTGTAGAAGCAATGATGATCAACATGTTGTAAGGTGTCCAGTCAATAAACTCGTTCACTCATGGACTGTTTTTTTTTAATAATGAGTTTCTTATCTTATTTGGGGTAAATGGAGTATTCTCAACAGAACATTGCACTATAAGTCAAGTTTGTTCTTCTTTTTCTGATGTCTGGTTAGCTCTTTGTTGTCCCTTTGACCTGGATTAGCTTGAAGATTCATCCGTATAATGTTTCCGGGTTTATTAACAGGAGTCAGTTTCTCATGGTCTCGGTTGTAATAGCCATGTTTCCCACTTTTATAACAGTTCTCTTTTTTTGACATCCTTTGAAGAGAGTTTTTATTACCTACAGGCTTTCTTCAGTTTCTGGCAATATGACCTTTTCTAGCTACAGTTGAAACACCTATTGTTTTGTGGTTAACATTTTACATTATGTGTAATTAGTTGTCTAACTAATCCTTGCAGTTCTTCCAGGCTGTTGTCAGGGGGATTTGATGGTTCACTATTACTTTATCTGATGATCTTTTTTTAGATGATGCCTTCAGTTGTTTTTCAGCAAATTTAATGAATTCAAGTTCCTTCACCAACTGGAAAACTTCCTTTGAAGATGTACACCTACCTTGCTTTAGTTTAATTCATATATCCTCATTTTTTTATGGCATCTATGAATTGGTCACATACCCAGATGATCCATGTGAAATGATGGATTCTTTGGTAAGATAATTTGTTCAAGCCTTTCCAAATCTTTTGCAAGTTTGCCCAAGATATTTTTTTCCCTCCATAATATGCACTTGAACTTTGCGTTAAATACTATCTTGTGGTATGGTACTCCAAACCTGTTAAATAATGCAGCTACCAATACTTGATGGTTGTTACAGCTCTCAGTTGGAATGTTACTTAATGGCATTAAAGCTAAGCCATTTAAATATGCTTGTTATTAATTATTCCACCCATTCACTCTGGAAATAATTTCAAACTGAGTTTGATACTCCTTCCATGGTTTCCTTTTCATCATATTTTATTGAGAAATCAATGTACCTACCAAATTCAGTTCTAGAATTTTAGCTGGCCAGTTCAACAGCTGAAACAGTCCAGGAAGGTCCTGCAGTCATATGGCACAGCAGTAGTGGTAACCTGTATAGACCTAATAGTTTCTCTTATTCCATATTGTAATAGTAATTGGTATTTTAGGTTTACTAACCCATTTTCCAAATGTTTTACTCTTTCATTGAGGTTATTTTCTATGTCACTGATTTCTTTTAGTACTTCTTCAATTTTTTAATTACCGCTTTTTTGTACTTCTTTAATCTTGTTGTTGTAATCCCTCTGAACATCTCCAGTAGTCACGTCGATTTTGTCTTCAATCTGAATTATTTTTGTTCATAATTCTTTGAATATTATGTATTTCTTTTAAGTTCTTTCTTCAGTTCCTTCTCTTACTTCTTGATCTTTTAATTTTCCATAAATCTCTTCTTTGTCTTCTTTTAATTTTCTGTCTGTTTTCCCTTGTTCTTCTTTTACTTTTATCTCACTTCTTCTTGATATTTTAATGCTGTCTATTTCTGTGTATTCTTCTTCCACTGTTTCATCATCTCCAGCAAATTTTTGATATCAGTTTGTGCTTTTGTTTGCCATCTTGAAATTTATTCAAAGTTCTATTTTATTTTCACCAAAATAATCTCACTTTGACATCAGTGTTGTATCACAAGGTAGTTATTTTTAATTGTTTGATAAAAATAATATGTGAAGTCCAATTCACTTAATAATAATTATTTAATTTCTTTAATAGTGTTCTATACAGGTTATACAGGGTGCATATGTATCCTTGGAAGAGCTTGAAAAGGGACCTTTTTTTGCAGAAGTACTTGAAAATATTATAATATCAGAATATATCAATATATCTAACTTTTATGCATGTTGCAGAGTTGAGCTCAATAAATAAATTCTTTCTTTTCTTTTTAGTCTACATTCATATGTTGAACAAATAAATAGGGATCCTATAAACTTCAGTGGCATCTAATGGATTTTTATGTAGATTTTAGTTTCCAAAAAATGCTTAAAAAACATTCTGAGAGTGCTTAGAAAGTGCTTGAAATTGATCTGAGCAATTCAGTATGAACCATGAGTTATATTCACTGGTAGGTTTGACTTCACAAACAATGTTTCAACAGAAATTCTGAGACTGATGGTATACTAACTCAGAAATGCACCTAATCTGTAACTTGCTAGCAAAATTTCATCGCTAATTGGTCAATAACAAATGCTCACTAATTAACATTGAACTGATCAATTAACTAGCTCACTCAGTCTGGCATTTTTATATTGTACCTAGTTTTCTACGTACTACAGGAGAAGCTTTGAGATTCCACAGAGGCCTAAACTTTTATGAAATTTCTAGACTTCACACAGTTATTACATCATGTAAAAAATACCCCCTCTAGTGAATAAAATAAGATATTAAAAATAGTCTACAACAATATACTAGTGCAAGTGAACAGTTTTGTATGAGTATTTTTTATCTTTTTTTTTGTTTGGAAATAATAATACAGAATCTATCATTACAACAAAGTTGGGATACAGTGTAATATACAAATTTACAACAACAGTGAAACATTTTTAATATAATTTATTTATTCACTAAGTCAAAATCAAAATATCAATCAAGTTAAGTTAAACATATAACTAATAGAGGAGTGTAAACTATGGCATCAATGATTGTTTTAAATGAATTTAAAATGTTATTGTTTAAATTTCACATTGTATATTTGATAGTAAATTTGGTTAGGGATTTTTATTAATATGAAGAATATTTTGTTTAAGCAATTTAAACTTTGACTTAAATCTTTATTTCACATTGACTTGGTTATTATTGACATGACACTTTGAATATGTAGAATTATCAGATGTCTTAGCTAGACTTTGTAAGTTTCCACAAGATGAAGAATCTCAGTTATAGAATTTCTATATACCAGACATTACTTGCAGCTTATTATTTTGTTTAAACATGTTTTTCTTTATCATTTATTTTTGTAATAATAATTAATGAGTATAAAACTAGATATTTCAAAGCTGTGTGCCTTTTACCTTTTGAATTCTAAATTCTAGATATTTTACTCTTTTCAGTAGGCTATTAGACCTTTATTGAGTAGTAATGGCTTGAATGGAGCTATTTTATAAAATTACTGAATTTTTTTTTTGGTTTAATATTCAGGAGAAGTTGTCAGTTTAGAATATAAACCTCTGTGATTGAAGACACCAGATAAACTGATGATGAAATATTTTGGCCTGATTATTTTTGGTTAGGACACGCTTTTACTACTTTTGTAGAACTTTTAGGTGTATACAGTTGTCTCAGTAAACTTAACAGAGGCAAAAGTTTATTTCATATGACCTTAACCCCATATTACAAAGTTGTTGTTTTTTCTCATGGTACAACACTCACTATAAAGAACTGAACAAAAATTTGGGTGAAATCACTTGATTTCTTTGTTAAATACAAAGGAGATCCTACCAGTAATGAATGGGATTACTTACAATATTGATGACATTTATGCTAAATTTTTGTGTTTTTATGCCTTTGATGTAATTAGTGACCCTGTAACAACAAAGTTGTGGATCCACAAGTAATCTGATGAATAAATAGTTTAGAAAATTTTGTTTAAAAAGCTGGTGGGGTCTATATGGACCTAAAAGGTGATTCTAGGGTTAAGTATCTTGGATAAACAGCATAGATGGGTAAAAATAGCATACTGACAGGTTTATGTCCTGCAAATTGCATTTTAAACAGAGTTACAGAGAATATCGTCATACTTTTAAATAGCAACATGTCTACCTTCTTAAGACTACCTTTTTCTCATCAGGAGTGGCTTGCTAAATTTTTGTGCTGTTGCCCTTGCCTTGGATGAACTAGGGTACCGCGCACTTGGTATACGTATTGACAGTGGTGATCTTGCATACCTCTCCATTATTGCCAAAGAAACATTTAACAAAATAGCTCAAAGGTAAAACTGTACTTCTAGTCTAAGAGATTACTTGTTTCCTCTTCATTTTCGTTAATTGATTAAAAGTGATGTTATGATGGTAAAATAGAAGTGTTGGATTTAAGCTAAAAAATCATAATACCTTGTAAAGAAGGGTGAAAATTGTTTTTAATTAAAAGAAAAATAATTGTTTGCATTTTCACTTTATTCATTTGAGTTTCAATTAGATAATAATTTTTTCTTGATAGGTAACAACTGTGAAGGTGTAAGGTACTCTTCATTATGTATATGTTCTACACAAATAACATGTTTTCTTCCTGATCTATGATACAGTAGTGGGATAAAATGATTAATACCGTGCGATATATGCATTCTAATCATTTAAGGAATTTGTCAGTAAGAGAGTTATATATGCTTTTAATTTTATATGGATGAAACTAAAAGGTTATTCCTATGATTAATATACTGCGATATGTTTCTTGTATGATTATTTTTGTGTGTATATATGTTTCTTACTCATGCTGCATCATTGCAAGCACACCCTGTTGGTTGTGTTAATAACTTCCTGGTTTCAGGTATGAATATCCATGGTTTAGTTCTTTGGCTGTAGTTGCCAGCAATGATATCAACGAAGAAACTATTCTCTCTCTGAATGAACAGGTAAATGGAATTTTAAGAAGTTATGAAACATAAAAATTGTTTTAAGAAATTTCCTAGTTTGTGTGCAGGCTAGTTTTGATATTTTGTTAAAGTGACAATATGTTATAGAATAGTAACATACAGTACGTTATAGAATAATAAACAAATCTTGTTATCGTGGAATGGTGAATGAACACGGGAGTTCACAACACATAACTTTCTTTAGGTAAGAACAAATTTAGTTGTGCAATTCAATTGAAGTAATAAAATAGACAGCTGAAAGACATCAAAGGAAACTGATATTTATTTATTTTAGAAGCTTACTTGTATGTTAAGAAATCACTAATGTTTTCATATTTTATCTTTAAACATTTCATTGTTTTAATCATCTACTATATGCAAAATATAAAATAGTGAACTGTACACAGAGTTTGAAATAGTGACGTCACCATTTTGTAAATTACTTATTAAAATGCATACAAAATGTTGAATTTACAATGTATTATTTACATTGTGCAGTTCTGTGTTAATAAATTTGAAATCATTATCATTTTGTTGGCCATTTTTCAGATCATCTAATATATCTGAAAACTGAATATCACTGAAATGAAAGGCAGGACATATACTGTTGCCTTTTATTGTCTTAGGCCTAAAAAATGCTATTTGTAGTATTCCATTAATTAACTTAATGAGAAATTTAAGAGTTGAAGGTATTTTATTATTATTTATCTTGACTTCATATTAAATGTCAAATTATCACCGGTTTTATTCTAGGTGTAGAGTGGAGTTCATCACTTTTCCTTTATAAAAAATGTTGAGCAATTTCTACTGACCACATCCAACATTTAACATAGTTCAAATTAAACTCTACTAAATTGTGAAACAGCTTTGTATAAATGCATGTGTGTGTGTGTATTAGCAGTAGGTAAACAACATATATATGCTTTTGTTTTGTAATATAATTATTATATAATTTTGTATCTTTTTTTTAAAATGATTGATGATCAGAATAACTCTGTTTTCTGTTTCTTTCTTGTAACAGCTTGGACGTAACTTCACCTAAAGATGAGAACTTGTTTGAATCCATTTATCTTTATTTCACTGCACTAAAGTAATCTTTAATGTAAACTTAATCAAACATTTTGACTTGGAAATAGTTGTTTGTGTATTTAATGAGCTAGACTGCTCTGTTTATAAGAAAAATCAGTTTTTTAGAGTTCATTGAGTACTTACATGTGTGTGTAATATACATATAATGTTTACAATGACCTAACATACCATATTTTTATTGCTGCAGGGTCATAAGATTGACTGTTTTGGTATTGGAACCCATCTGGTAACCTGCCAGAAACAGCCAGCTTTAGGCTGTGTTTACAAGGTGGGTAAAAAAAAGATAACCAATTTTTTACCACAAATATGTGACTGTATAACATAGGAAAGTAACCACTTTCTCATTTGAAATCGTTACTTGTATCAAACAGCACACTCAAAAGTTTTTTTGTTCAAGATGAGAACATCTAGAAGTTTGTAATCAACTTTGAAAAAAAACATTATTTTTTTTAATTTATTGCTTTTTAATATTTATCTAAAAATCTTAAGTAAACATGAATTACATCATTCTTTACCTTCTTATAGAGCATTTGATTAACACAGGAGAGAAAAAGCATACAAGATGACATAAGGCTAACAAATTTGATTTAAGACATAATGCATACAATTATTTACATGTAAAAAAGTATCATTTGCTTTTAATATTCATTCATCATATGTATATATGACATGACAGAATGTATTTGATATTAATTAAATATTTTTGAAGCATTTGTGAGAAATTTTATTGTGATGAAGACATTGTACTACTTTGTTACAGCATTACGAGTGACAGATTTTTGCAGTTATATTTTAAAATGTATTTAATGACATTTTGGACTTTATCTCAGAAGTTTGAAAATTAAGTGCCCTCTCAATTAACTGTAGATACATTGAAATATTTTTATCTGTTAGTTTGTGTGCAAATAACTTATAAAAAATTAATATTTTATGCTTTAGTTAGTTCAGGTAAACAAGCGGCCTTGCATCAAACTTAGTCTGGATGTAGAAAAAGTTACAATTCCAGGGAAAAAGAATGCTTTCCGACTTTATGGTCAAGATGGTAAGTTTTATTGTTAGTTATTTATGAAGCTTTACATACTAATGAGCTTTTGGTTTTTCCATATGCTTAACAAAAGGGAAAAGATACCAAATTTAACTGAAAATTAATGATTGATAGGAACAAAAAAGTTTTTGTTTTATCTTGATTATACTGGAAGTTTGTTGAAGATAAATCAGTCACAAGAAAATATCAAAGCTTTATGTTGTTGTGGCATTAAAGAATATTGTAGTAAGGAATTGTCAGATTGGTCTCATTATTTAGATGTAGTGTACTTTTAAATGTAAAAATATTTTTATGCACATTAAAAAAAAGTATATAAATTGTTCCCAGATTTATATGTAACGTAAAGGAAAAACTTTCAAAAGTTTACTTACAGACTATAGTTTAAACTGGATGTGTTAAAGGTAATGGCTATTCATGGTTAGCTGTAGCATACATAATTTATAATGTACAGTATTGGAATATTGTGGCTAACACTAAGTGTTTGGTCAGTGTTGCTACTAAATGAGTAATAAAGTATATTATAATAAAGCATTTTCAAGGATGTTTATAATACTGGTAATCATCTCTCCCTTTTCTTAACATTTGTCAAAACTTGTTTTTGTATAACATCTATTAAATAATGTAGTTGTATTTTATGGTAAAAATATGCAAAACATTATAGGTATTGAGCAGTTTTGTTAGTCATATCTAGACTGGTGATCACCTTTCAGGTGTCAAGTGCCTACCTGCATATCAGATTTCAAAATTTAATAATAATTCTAGCCCTACTCCAACAGCTTTTAACATTTTTGACTGAAAAATATTTTAGTATTTACATTTGTCAGTACGTAATATTTATTTAATATGCAAAGAAAATAAAAAAAAATATTCCAATTAGATCACTGTATTCTCTATACAGACTCATTCAACTGAAGGTTTTGAAATGCTTCACATTAGCTCTCATCCTCTCAGAAAATCACTAAAAACTGGCCAGTTAATGTTCATCAACTTTATTTGTCCAATTTTATGGGATTCTTGGCATCATGAAGCCTCTCTCGATTCTAGATTTTCATATTAACCTGCCATCAGGATGAGGATTTATAGCATGTGGTTTGGGATAAGCAACATCATTATAAGCTTTTCAAAATCAAGCCTACCATCAAAGATTGCATATCTAACTACAAATATCATAAGGGAAGAAGCTGTTGTAACAGAACTCTGCATGACCATAGTCTTTTCACATAGTTTTTTTGTACATTTGTTGTCCTGCCAGTTTGTGAGCAATGTGGCATTCATATTACTATTGTCAAGATTTTGCTTTCCTGCTGTTGTTGTGACATTCATCAACGGCACTGTTTTAGACATATTTTAAGTCTCTTAGATATTGGGAAATGCCATTGGAAGTGATGACACTGTTCAAATTACCAATGTTTTAGTTAATTCTATTTAATTTCTTAACCTTAAAAACAAAAAATGTCTTATTATTTCTCCTATTTATTTTCTACATTTTATCTTTTTGTTATTGTTAAAAAATATGTAGTTTGGTACATGTAGCCTCTGAAGTTTTGTGCAAGGTTGTCCTGAAAAGAAATAAAGAACAAGTATATGAGAATTAAATAGATAGTACTGACAGTGATAAAATGAAAAGTCATTTGGTACCCACATTAAATGTACCAATATAATTGGGCCTTATTCTAAGTTTTAAATTATTTTCACCATTTCTTATTGCTTTCTTATATCTTACTACACTGACTTACACAGTTCTTTTCTAATGAAAGATGATTAAAATTCTTATGTGCTAAACTATCACCTACTATTCCTGTTCACATTTTGAATGATATATCTAGTGAAAGAACTGGAGAATCAAATAAATGATATCCAGAATGTTACACAGTCTTTAGAAATTTAAATTTCGAAGTGCTTTTATTTATAGCACCTTACAGTGTTGTTAAAAATTTCATAGCACGTTTGATATATATTCCTGAAGTGAAGAAAAAAGCGATGTGTGAATAGCGTAATAGAGAAGTCACCTTAAATTAAATCTTCACACTCATATTTATCTAGGAAATTGTTTTGTGTAGTAGTTTTTGAAAAGCATAAGGAAAACAATGTTTTAATGTTATTAAAACTGAAATGAAGTAATCCTATGCAGATATCTGTGTTTTGTAATCAGCCAATATCTATTTAATACCCTATTCTTCTTTTTTATTCATTATTAGATGCTATGTTATAATCAACTCATTAAACTCGCACTGAATTTTATGAGATTAGTATTTTTTTTTTCTGTGGTTCATGAAATTGTTGTTTTCTTTGGTCATTTGAATACCCAAATAAAGCTTAGGACTGCAAAAATTACAAAAAAAAAATCTTTCTTATTTATAGGGCGTGCTTTAATTGACTTACTACAAAAAGTTGAAGAACCTGCACCAGATCCAGGAAAACGAGTTTTGTGTCGCCATCCATTCCAGGTAAATTGATGGGTTACTAATACTTGTGTTATTAGTTATGTGAAATGGCTCTTTTCTCAGTGTTAATGAACACAGAGAAACAGCCAGAAGTAAAATGATTAATGTTAAGAACTTAGTAAATGCTTTGTAAAGAAAAGAAAGTATAGATTCTATCCAATCTACTTAGTGAAGTGAAATGTGTAACAAAAATAACTTTTCTGGAAAATAATCACTAAATGAGGAAGGAATTGTTTTTTGTGTGAAAAACCCCTTGTTAATAATAAACTTAACAATAACTGTGTAATGTAAATAATATAATACATCTAAAGATTTTATCATTTATTAAAATTTTAAGTAAATAATGTTATGGATTACCCAATGTTATTTTAATGTTGAGCATTGTATTAATACTAGGGACAGTTAGAACAGTATGATGTTTGAATCAGTATCATCTATAGTGCATGTAGTTACATTAATATTAAGGATAACTTTATCAGTAGGTCTGAAGGTCAAGAGGAAGTTAAAAATGAGTAAGGCAATGGTAGAATGGATACATCTTTAAATTTCCAGCCTTGGACTTTTGAGCTGCCCCTGCTTATCATGTTTGTAGTTGTGGGGGAGAACTGATTATATTACAATACATATCAATTTCTGTATAATGAATTCAACTTCCATCAGTGGCTCTGCTGAAGTGCTAGTGTGGAAAGTAGTGTAGTAGAAAGTACAGAAAAATTTTCAATTATTTATAGGAGGAACGTGGTTGTCAATAACCGTATAAATAAAGATGACATGAAAATGGTTTTAGTCTGGCAATTCTATTGAAAACTTTGGTCATGGAAAGAGGGATCAAATTTTTTTTATTAGATTGACTAATTATTTTAGTAACATAAGCTAATTCTGATTGATCAGTTTATAGTAAATAAGGGATCAAATTTTTTTTTGTTAGATTGACTAATTATTTTAATAACATAAGCTAATTCTGATTGATCAGTTTATAGTAAATAAGGGATCAAATTTTTTTGTTAGATTGACTAATTATTTTGGTAACATAAGCTAATTCTGATTGATCAGTTTATAATAGATAAACCGATTACTTATTATCAAACCAATTATTCAACATATTCCTAAACTTGAAATATCCTATATAATGAAAATAGACATGATTTATATCACTGCTACTTATATAACATATTAACCAAACATAACTACTACCCATAAAATATGAATGTTTGTGCTATTATATGACTGATTTCATTCAGTGTCAGCTGTGATTGCACAGTATTTAGATCAGTAAGTTTGTACAAATGTTTCATTTACATTCAAAAGTTGTTAGGGTTTTGTTGTTTAATCAGCACTAAGCACAAATTGTGTATGATTATTGAATGAGTACCATTTTCAGATGTACTTGTATGTTTTGTTTTAATGTTTCAGCATCAAAGTTCTACTACTAAGATTGTTGCATCAGCATTAACTAGCATTTTATAACTATGGTAGTTGTATTAGTATTAGTCAGTGTTGTATTACTAATAGTGTTACATTGGCTTGAGATATTGATATAAAGAGTATAGTTGTATCAGAAGGAAGTATTTGTAGTTGTATCATTCCCAGTTCTATTGACAAAACTTCAAATTTCATCACTCACAATTAATGTACTTTTATTAGTATGGTCCAGATTTGTACCACAGTGGTTATATTAATATCAGCTTTATTTGTTCAATAATATGGTTGTATCAATACAAGCTATATACGTATCAGAATTTTGGTTCAGTCAGTATCAGTTACAGTTGTTTTAACTATATATAACTTTTATTCTTCTATTTAAATACTTCAGTATTTATCATATTCAAATTAAAATGTACAAGTTTCATAAATAAGTAGTTTAGTTGAGGGAACATAGAAAACAATTGAGATTTTCAGTTTTTTAATTAATATTGATTGTTTAAATTACAGTGAAGTAAAAGCTACATTTGGGAGTATATAAATGATTACACTTCTTAGAGTTGGTCAGTCATGTAACATGTGCCTTAAGAATTAATTAACTTCATATCTTTTATGTTCTTTTTACTTTGTTACAGGAATCAAAACGAGCTTATGTTCTTCCTAGTAAGGTGGAACCTTTGTATAAAATTTACTGGGATAAAGGAAAGGTACAGTGTAATAAAAATATTTTCAAAGGATTTCATTTATCTGACTTGTATTGTTTTTATTTTTAAAATGCAGTTAAGTTGTAACTAAATTCATTTGAAATTTCAATAAACACCATACCTTGAAATAAGGAAAGTATAATAAAATTAAAAATCATTTTGAAATAATTCATCAGTAAATATTATTCATTCAGTAATACTCTATTTCTAATAGAAGTTTACTTACATTTATTTTCTTTGAAAGTGAATTTTGGTCTTTTATCCACATCTTACTAGCTACATGTGTTCTTATGTGTATTACATGTGAACTGTCTTTTATTTGTTTTTTCTCATCCTCATTTATCTTGCAGATTTGTGAACCTTTACCAACACTTCAAGAGGTACGTGAACATGTACGCCAGTCACTCTTCCATCTTCGCCAGGATATTAAGCGCAGCTTGAATCCCACACCTTACAAGGTAGGGCCTTTGTTTTCAAAAATACAATTTTGTGATTACTGAAAATTTTGTTTTTATAAAGATTTAAGAAAACTTATTGTTGTGTAAGCATGGTGATAGCCTGATATATAAAAAAATAAATTTTTATTTCACATTAAATTTGTTCAGAATTAGTAGTATTTCTTTATAAAGATATTAAATATTTAAACATGAAACTTACTATACATAAAATTACCTTGCATGTATGAAGCATGTTCGTTGAATTTCTGGATGACTGCAATATTTTCATCATACATCAATCCACTCATCTTTGTGATTTTAAAATGTATGTTTAAATATAAATAACATAAATGTTTACATACACAAAGTAGAAAAAAAATTTACTATATTTCAAGCATTCACTATTAGATATACATACATACACACACACACACACACACACACACACACACACACACACAATTAGGAGGAATACAACATTAAAAGCATTACACAATATTTGT